>NC_056726.1:863904716-864162216 GCF_019279795.1 Protopterus annectens
TAAAGCTAAGATCTGGAGTACACTGGTATGCCTCTAGCCAGCACAATAGGTAGGTCTACACACTGAAATGGAGTACCTGACATACCAGTACAGTAGTAGCAAAAGTGTACAAGTGTCAGCTGTGCCCCACTTCCAAAGTACACATGTAACAGTCAGGTGCGCCCCCTGGTGCTGTGTAGGAATGTGGATACAGTCGGATGTTCCCCCACACTGTGCAGAAATGTAGCAACAGTCAATGCCACATGACCGATGGATACCCTGCAGACACAGCATGCCACCTGTCAGTGTACAATGCAGAGGTTGGCACCACAGTACTGACTACCTGGACATGTAACACATGAGATACAGTTGACCATACTGGGCATGATCAAACACATGAAGGTATGATGACAGTGTCAGTTGACAACATGCGGAATGGTCATACTGGGCATGCTCACACATGTAAACACAAGACGGCCAGGTCTGCAAACACCAGCAGTCCGGACATATCTGCCGGTACATTCCTATACTGTTGGATGACTGTGCTATATGGTATGTGTGTGGTACTGTCTACTGTCTGTATATTTGCCATGGTGTATTAGTAATTTACATTAGCTGTGTGCTCAGGGTGTTGATACCAACACTTGCAAAGGACGGTTATTTGTTTGCGGACAGAACAAGGCCATTGGATACGGAGTGAGTAAGGCACATTGTAGCAGTTGGGAGCTGTTGTGCATGGATTTGCATGGTGTTAAGCACTGCTGACCTCTGGTTACAGCTTCTTACACTTGTTTAGACTCCACATTTCTTTAACAGTGCAATACTCGCATACTGGCAGCCAAACACGCTTACACCCGCTTGCTCCCTCACTTGCACATGCACTGTCATTGGTGCTTTCATTTGTCACTCACACTGGGTGGGCGTGATCCCTTGTGATGCCTATTACATCGGACTACATGACTACAGTATCGGGTATGGATGACCATTAGGCGGCAGCATGGAGTTCGACTGTATGGAATCGGCGGCCTGTCCAGTGAGTTAATCATATTATATGCGTGTTCCTCATACAATCTGCTCCCATCTGGCTGATACATGGGAACCGATACTCTGCAATGCAGACAAGTAAATGTGTTTTGGGAACCACATCCATCTGCCAGGTCATGCTACCGCATACCTGTTGTAGGTTTGCCACCTTTTAAATTGGCCGAGGTGAAACTTTAGGATTAACACCTATCCCACTTTGCGTGGGGCAGTCCCTCCTTAGCCGTATGTGTCATATGAAAATAATCTAGACATAGCAAATGCCCTGATTACAGGACAATATTATATTCTACTTTTGTCTAATAGTTGCGTGTAACAGTTATTGTATATATGACACTTCTATATGTTATGTGAAGTAGCATAAGCAACTTGACTGCTGCTAGACTAAGCTTTTATTTGTGATAATAAGTATAGTTATGTACTATGCACGGCTGTAGGTATGTTCTCTCCTGGTACGTGTGACATTTCTATGGAGCAAGTCCCACTTTGGCCATTTGGAAAGGTGGCAGCCCTATAGGACCTATATGTAGAGATGTCAGATTTGGCAAGGCAACACATACCCACAGCCAGTCGAAAATAGACTACTTCACCGGTTTGCATAAGTAAAGGTTATTCTTGTAGCATTATAGTTGCTAATACTGTTTCCTATAACATCTAGGTGTTTCAGATACAACATAATCATTTTATGCAGCCACTACAGACACTATATGGATTCTTTGCCCTAAATCACAGGCCATGTGACATAATAACATTTATTTTGCAGGACACAACTGCCCAAAGGGGACTGTCCCTCGCAAAGCTGAACAGGTCCTAACCCCAACCTATTATGCTATCATCTACATAAGGTTGTCATTGGAATATGCGCTTTCCATCACTAGCAGACCTCACATACGAATGGGGGAGAATGAACACTGAATCAGGGACACTGCATAACACCCTCAGGGACACATTTAGATGATTGGTGCTATTAACCTGACACATTGACAGTCCCAGAGCATGTGTATTCATACACATTTTTCGAGGTACATGCTGTTTATGACTCATACATGTTGTCATTAGTCATTATGTGTATTCCGCCACCTGTCCACCTAATATCACTAGTTCTGGAAGGGTTTAGTTGGGACTGTTAAATTCTGATTCATAATCACAGAGGTCCATGATCATCAGGTACAGTTCACTGATATGGTCCCTATGTTTTCCCCCAATGGTTTACAGACTATCCAGTAGATGTGCTCTTAAGGTTTGGGAGGTATGGGCGTCTGTTATACCCACATAGGAATATTAATTACTTTCATGGGGCGGGCCTAATACATCTCTGCCAACCAACACCTGCACACTTAGGCCCATCATTGCATACCAATGATCCCCCTACCTGACACTCCTCTACAGCACTCATCCTTACTGTGAGCGTAGCTGGGGTGTGAACACACCCCTACACACTGCCCACTCTCCCCATGTCAGGACACGTCGTACATTTTGTCAACCCATGTGTTATCAGACTTGCACAACCTACTGTTTCGTGTACAGCTACATCCTGGTCACCTCAATCATTACTGGTTCGCAAATTTTTGTTGTCCCGCAAGGGACCCCGTGATCAATGCTTAAAGTGTAGACTTTGCAGATCTCTCCCACTGGTAGTTTCCTGCCGTTGGTCTGGAAAGCAGCGGTGTATTAACCTTTATTGCATGTCTGTATGTCTCACCAGCCTAGCTGGGGTGGTGTGGGAGGCAGACGTTTGTTTATTGGACCTTCCACTAACGTATGCCCGGTCTGAACATATGTTACCCATAATTGCTGTAATGTAACCTAGGTATGTACATGTGTATATCTACAGTAACATATATATATCTATATATCTATATATATATCTATATATATATATATATATATATATATATATATATATATATATATTTTTTTTTTTTTTTTCCTGTATATATGTGTATATATTTATATATGTTGTATATATACATATATATATATATATATATATATATATATATATATATATATATATATATATATATATATATATATATATATATATATATATATATATATATATATATATATATATATATATATATATATATATATATATATATATATATATATATATATATATATATATATATATATACATCTGTGTGTTGTGTGTCCGTTCACCAATACATTTCCTGGCCATACGCACTTACACATGCGTATTGGGTTGTATATATGCCTCACCAGCATACTATTGCCTTAGTCATTATGATACTGACACTTCACTCCGGTTATCTTGTAATCAGTATTTAGCACGTTATACAGTGGACAGATGTCGCAATATGTTCATGTACGGATTACCGATGGTAATTGGGATGTGATACAGTGTCATTTCACCTGTTCCTCATCTGCACAGCCTATTATTCCGGCTACAGTATTTGTCTGTGCACATTCATATTATTTATGTCAATAAATGGAGTGCATGTGTTACAGAGAATGTACTTCAACATATTGTTGTCTGCATGTGCGTATGCATATATACTTATTACGTAGTAGCTGACCTACATGGGGTGGTCCATTGGAACTAGCGCAACCAGCCTTGGCACTCCTGGATCCATAATCACATAGCCATAGTTCTTCCACCCCACCCGTGTTGAGTTTCCACGCATAACAGCCATTACCCACCTGATATCGCAGCCATGACACACGTTTACACATTGCCCTCTCCAGAGCATTTGGGGCCCTACACACATTTTGTACCACCTCGTGTATTCACAGGGTCTCCCGCCATTTATATTTGCACATACGTGTCTTTCCTGGTGTTATGGATTATGGCCATTTGCGGTTTACAAGTGTAGGTGGTCACAACATGAACTACATTCCATCTGAGTTTAATGTAGATGTAGCTGTTCAACGATGTTATGCCCACTGGTAGAACCCTGCCTCTGGTGTGACGAGCGGTGCTCTGCTCACTCTTGGGCAGCTTTATCTGACATACGCTGCAAGCACTATATAATACATTAGTTGCTCTAGATTCATAGGTTCATAGGTTCATAGGTAGGTACTAGGCTATAGGCCCTAGGGCCTATACAAGCCTAGCCAAAAAGGTACCCTGGCTTTCGCCATCCAAGAAAATTATTTTCCTGTGCCCCTGTCAAGCAGAACCATAGAAGTGATCCTTGGGGTGAATTTCCTATTACCCATCCAATCATCAAGATTTTTCTTGAAGAGTGCTAATGAGGAGCTCTGTTTGACATAGATAGGTAGTCTGTTCCAGAGTATGGGAAGTCTCTGTGACAGGAATCTATCCCTCCTGCATGTTCTTTTTATTGTGGTGACAAGGTTTAGGTCCCTAGAGTGTGTAGCTCAGAGGGATTGGGATTTCTTTAAGTGGAGCATGTGCAACAGCTCTGGGTTTGACATAGCTTTGTATGTTAGGCAGAGATCGCCTCTGAGTAGGTGATATGCGATGGAGTAAAGCTGGAGTTTTTTTGTGATGGTCTGCATAAGGCATCTGCTTGAGGACAGTAATCCTCTTTGTTAGGTATTTTTGCGGTCTTTCCAGTTGTTGTAGATGTCTTGTGAGGTACATACCAAAAGGGGCGTTGTACTCTATAATGGGTCTAATGAGTGATGAGTAGAGGAGAACAATGACCTCTTTTTTTCTGGATGAGAAACCTTTGATGATGAGGTGTGCCACGTAGAAGGATTTCTTGACCGCTGTGGTGATGTGATTATCAAAGGAGAGACTACTGTCCACCTGTGTCCCAAGGTTTCTTGTCACACTTTTGGTGTTAAGTAGACTACCGCCTATGTGGTAGTTCATGTGTACAGAGTTTTTACCAAAGGGGATGACAATGCAATTTTTGGCATTGAGCTTGAGACGATGTCTTTGACACCAGGCATCTGTCTCAGTTAGACCCTTTTGTAGGATGTCCACATCGTTAGGAGTTTCGATTATGGCTCCTAGTTTGCAGTCACCTGCGAATTTAGTTAGCCAAAGACCTTCTGTGTTAGCCTGTACTTCAGAGAAGTAGATACCAAACAGGAGAGGACCCAGGACTGAACCCTGTGGTACTCCACTTGTCACTGCTCTGAAGTCTGATTTGGAGTCCGCTACTTTCACAGTGTGGGTTCTGTCAGTAAGCCAATTGGCAACCCATCATGTAACATAGGGATTTATACCTAGTTTAATGAGTTTATCTATAATTCCAGAGTGTGGGTTCTGTCAGTAAGCCAGCTGGCAACCCATCATGTAACATAGGGATTTATACCTAGTTTAATGAGTTTATCTACAATTCCAGAGTGGGGGATGGTGTCGAACACCTTGGCGAGATCTAGATAGGCTGTGTGAACCACCTTACCCTCATCTATGGCTTTGATGACTACTTCAAAGAAGTCTATCAGGTTTAGGAGACATGATCTGCCTTTTACAAACCCAAACTGTGTAGGGTCCAGAGTTTGCAGATCCCCAATGTCTTTGTTTATGAGTTCCATGATGATATGTTCCATGGCCTTGCAGACGAGGCTCGTAAGGCTAATGGGGCAGTAGTTCCCAGGGTCTGATGTGGCTCCCCCTTTGTGGAGTGGGATAACTGTCACGGTGCACCATTCAATGGGCACAAAGCTGAGGTGAGGCTATGATTGAACATGGTGCTTAGGTGGGGTGCCAGTACATTCTGTAGTTCATGTAGAAGGCAGCCTGGGATGTTGTCAGGTCCCATGGATGCTGTGTTCTTGGCTTTGGAGAGTGAGGTTTTTACCTGTCCAGCCATGATTACAGGAACTTTGCATTCTTCCGGTATAAAGACGGGCCCTTTAGGGGGTGAGAGGGGGGTAAAGTCAGCACTGAACCTATCTGCCAGGATGTTGGCAATATCAGTTGGTTCTGTATATTTAGTGTCATTGTGCTGTAACTCAGAGCAGATCTGAGTGTTGCCATTGAGATTTTTGACATAGCTATAGAATGCTTTATGGTTGTCTTTAGAATCAGTGGCAATTTTGTTTTCATAACTAGCTTTGGAGGATTTTATGAAGGATCTCAGCTTCTTACTGAGGCTGACCAGGGAGTTCCTCCAATCATGGGATTTTACTCTTTTTTTGCAACAGTTTTTTTCTTCTGTTGTAGATTTTGTTTATGGCAGAAGACCACCAGATTGGCTTCCTTTTTTTGGAGGATAGCATATTGGTTCTGTTAGGGATAGCATGATCCATGCACTCGTGTAAGTGCTTATAAAGTGCATTTGTGTAGGATTCAGCAGTCGTATCTCTATTGTCCATCTGCATGAGTGTCATGAAGTTTGCCACTTCTGTTTTAAGAAGCATGAAGTTGGCTTTGGAAAAAATTTTTCTATGGTTGTTTTCCTAATGGGGGTTGGGAGCGGGATGTGGATGTCTAGGGTGATTAGATTGTGGTCAGATCTGACCAACGAGGAGCTGACCTCTGGTGTGGAACACCAGTCACCCATGTTGGTGATGACCAGGTCTAGGATATTGCTGCCCCTGGTGGGGGTGTGGATAAGTTGATCCAAGGCATTGGAATTGATGATTTCCAGAAAACGTTGAGCAAAAGAGTTGGTACATGAGTAATTTTCCCAGTTAATGGTAGGGTAGTTGAAATCAACCATTATTAGAGTGTTGGGTTGTACCTTAATATTTTCCAGTGTATCAAGAAAAGAGTAGTGGGCATCCTGGGGCATGGTGGGGGGTCTGTAGCAAGCTACAATCTGGATTGCAGTTTTGCCCAGAGTTAGTTGAACTTGGATAATCTCGGATGCATTACGCTGAGCCACTAGCTTGGAGTTGTGGATATCCTTAAGGAATATGGACACGCCTCCACCTTTAGTGTTTCGGTCCAGGTTTGGTGGCCGAAAGGTGTGGTATGAATTATAGCCTGGTAATGCACGGGTGCTCTCTGGAGCTTTGAACCAGGTCTCTGTCACTGCACAGATGTCAATGTTCTCCATTTTAAGGAGTGCCTCTAGTCATTCCCTTCACAACCCTTGTGTATGCTTTATACTTACGGCGTTCATTCTTCTAATATATATATATATATATATATATATATATATATATATATATATATATATATTTCATGTCTGTGGACATATATCTATACACACACACACACACACACACACACACACACACACACACACACATATATATATATATATATATATATCTATATATATATATGTGTGTGTGTGTGTGTGTGTGTGTTATAGATATGTATATATATATATATATATATATATATATATATATATATATATATATATATATATATATATATAGATATCTATATGTATATAAATTACATCTGTACATAAAAACATACATTTGCTATGCTGGGAGCTGCTTACACCCGCGCAGGCGCACTCGCATATGCTTACTGTGAGTTACATATGTTTACTGTCACTTCTTTGTGCTTATGTGTGCCTTATTCATTATGACATTTCCACTTTGATTGAAGGAATCTGGTTAATGGCCCAATGCGAAACACACGGTCACCTTTACATGTTTAAATGTTGCCTTTACAGCACAGCGACATTCATTCCACAAGAAAATGATATGTGCTATAGTCGAACTTGAGCCAGGAATGCCTTTACATTAGGCGGATGCTCTAACCACTACACTATTGGTGTTCTGCTTCATTTATATGTATACCCATGGTTCATAGCTACCCGAACACACACCTCAACGCTTCACTTACACAGCAGGCATCCATTCTCCTGCTGGGAAAACCACAGTACTACACATGCACCATTCCCTATTCTCTACTGCTCTGGACCCATGCTGCATGTTTACTCACTCTGAGGATATTCAGACCTCCAAAGCTTATAGTCCTGGCACATACGTGTGTTTGATTGTCAGGGTATTCATGTGGTTATTCCGGTTTAGGCTTGTCCGACTAGAGACCGGAACAGCCCTGTTCCCGTTTGAAAGTCAGAATTAGCACATGGACAGTGTTAGTCCCAATGTTACCATTCTACCTGTGTTTACAGATGCAGGGGTTTGTCCACCTCTGACCAGCTTATTATGTCGGCACTACATAATATGGGGTGGGGAGGTTCCACTTGTGTTTCCCTTCACATTCGTTACGACTGCTTTATTTTGACCATGTTCATTTATATATCTATATCTATATATATATATATATATATATATATATATATATATATATATATATATATATATATATATATGTCTGTACATACACATACATATACACCTACATACCTATTTACATTTCCCATACTGTTGAATGTCCGCAGCGCATCCTCGCAGGCTTTACCTCCCTATATCTGATGGACATTATTCTGGCCATCACATAAAATTAGTGGCCCTTGCATGGCTTGGACCCAGAAACAGACACACCTTAGTCACCGGTTTGCCCACTACACCATCCGTGGTACATTCTGCATGGATGGTAGCTAGGATATATGACTTCACTATAGTTATTCAACAGTACTGGCAACAAATGTGACAGCTGGTTGGTGTACATATGTGTACGGACCTCTCAACCACTCAGGGACTAATTTCAACAGTAACAGGGACAAGGCAAGGACAATTCAGGGACAATCACGGACATTTTTACAATATTAGTACTATTAACTTGAAATGTGTTGACAGATTCAGAGCATATGTATTAATACTTATTTTCTGAAGTAAAAGATGTCTATTACTCTTAATTATTGTCATTATTCATTCATTGTCATTCAACAACTTTCCTCCAAAGGTCACTGGTTTTAGGGGGGATTAAGAGGCTGGCCAGTTATTGTGTGAATGCTCTGACCATTGGTAGGGTTGCTACATTTTCATATGGCCAGGATGGGATATATTTGGGACACACCAGTTTTTCAGGCCAACACATACCCACGGTCAGTACAGAATTTAGAACTTTACTTATTTTCCTAGATGAAAGCTTATTCTTGTAGCAGTTTAGTTGCTTATACTGTTTCTTGTAAGACTTACATATTTTACATACAGAAATAACTGTTTTAGGCAACTGTTACATGAAATATGGTACATAGTTATTTCCTACAATCACAGGACATTTGCCATTGTATCATTCTTGATCAGGACACACCTACCCAAACAGGGACTGTCCCTCACAAAGTGGGACAGGAGGTACCCTGCTTACGTCAGCACCTTAATCACCCTATATCCAACTGCCACTATGCGAATGTGTAAAGTATATATTCTCAATAATTCATGTGGGGAGCCATGCATCACTGTCAGGTGTTTAATCCCGGGTAGTAGGTTCTGCATGACCAGCTGGAGGCTGAGCAGTCTCCTGAACCACGACTGCACATACAACTTGTGTCCAGGTGCCTACAGGACTGGACATCGTGTTGTGATACCAAGTCTGATGTTTACACAGGATACTTATCCCATGAGGGATATGCAAAAATTGAACAAGACAATAACCTTCGATCTTTTTTGATTTACGAAAACGTGATAGGGTTTTACATGCAAGGGCTACATAGTTTGCAATCCTGACATTGCCTAGGGTAAGCCTGCCTACTAGATATGAGAAGTGGTCACTATGTACAGATATGGCTGCACCAAGCTAGCAGCCCGAGTATGGCTGGATTTGGTGGAAGTTCAGGAATGGGGGGGGGGTTGTGTGATGTAGAGGGGATGATGGGTATTCAATTATGCATCCAGGTGTGTTGTAGTTGGATGGTTCAGTTCAGTCCAGACCATTATGTGGGTATGTGCCGGTGACGTTTCTGTACATGTATATCGCACATTTTAATATCCATATGTTTGTGCAATTGTATTCTACAGTATGGTCTGTCAGGTTGTATTGCGGATGTGTATGTTTGTTCTTTGTGTTTCTTTCTGATTCTCCCACTGCTCCCTCATACACCTCCAGTTCACCTATTGTGCATCCAACTCATACACCTCCAGTTCACCTATTGTGCATCCAACACAGTCTCCCCTTTGCAAATTATTACATTACCCACCCCCCCACACCCATATTCCACACACTCCATCCATCCCTTCTTTGGTTGATGGCCCATGGCATGTTCAAGGGAACACATTGCATACACTACATATCTCTGGTACCTGTATGGTTGTGAGGAATACCCTAGCATTTTTCACCTTCAACATGCTGTACATCATGCACATAGGTACACGCAAATACTTATCTTTCATGACATGGTAGGTAGACCTGGATAATACCCGTTCATCTTTGGCCCATCCTGACAAGGACGCCTTGGGCCACAAAAGGGCAGATTTTGGGTGAATGCTCTGACCATTGGTAGGGTTGCCATCTTTTCATATGGCCAGGATGGGATATATTCGGGAGACACATCAGATTTTACAGGCCAACACATACCCACGGTCAGTACAACGGATAGTACTTTTGTTTTATGCCTAAATGTAAGCTTATTGTTGTAGCAGTTTAGCTGCTTCTTCTGTTCCGTTTACTAGCTTATTCTATTTCTTGTAACATGTAGGTATGTTACAAACAAAAATAACTATTGTATGTGACTATTACATGAGATGTGGGACATAATTATGTCCTACAGTTGCAGGATATTTTATATTTATAATGGTTTTGGTATGGACACAACTGCCCAGAGGGGGACTGTCCCTCACAATGTGGGACAGGTGGTAACCCTGACCATTGGGCTAGACTTAGCTATTGGCGGCACGCTAACATGATGCAGTTCACTTCCACTTGGTATAACTATCAACATTGCAATAGAACACGGGCACGGGATTTTAAATGTCATTTGTTCGAGGGATGTGGACTCAATATTCAACTATGTGCCTTTGTGTTTGCTTCTTATTTTTGTGTTCGCAAAACTGTCTTGCATGCTTTGCATACGTTTCAGTATCGACGGACACTGACAGATGTGATTACTACTGGAGGGATGCTGTAATATTCAGCATTTTAGGTTGCACGTAAACAGCCGACATGTCCACGCCTCCGTGTGGTGCTTCGACATGCCCCATGCACTTGCACACGTTTCCTATGCACGTGGATGTGACGGTAGTGCTCCTTCATTAATATGCATATGGCGCTACTGTGCCATCTCTATGCCACACGGTCAGCGCAAGCCTAAAGCCATCCTTGCACCGAGCTTCATGAATACCGGGGCATAACTAAAATTACGAAGTATAACACCATAAAAGATAAACATTTTCTCATCAAACTGAACAGACAAGTAAGAAGACTAATTAAGTCTAACAAAGCAAATTTTGAAGTAAAGATAGAGTCCCAGGTCAATGACAACCATAAGGGCTTTTTTAGCTATGTCCAAAACCTCAATGGCAGCACACAATAGTGCATCAAACTGTTGGTAAATAAAGCCAAGTTCACAGAATGAGAAGATATAGAAAATCGTCTGGCTGACAAATTCAGCTCCAGCTGCCCCATCAGGAAATACCTTCTTGGATAATCCCTCTATCAGTAGGGACCAGGTTTTAGATGCACTCTTTAAGGCCAAGAATACAGGTTTAATGGGCCCTGATAATACCCCAGGAAGCCTCCTAAATATTGTGAAATATGACCTATCAGTCCCACTGGAGTCACTACTCAACCATAACCTCCTCACCAGCTTCTTGCCATGCAAATGAAGGACTGCAGCAGTCATCCTTCTGCACAAGAGTGGCCATCAGCAGATCCTGAAAATTACAATCCCATTAGTCTAACTGGTCTCATATGCAATGCCATTGAAAGAATTATCATAGGAATTATTAACACAGATATAGGATGTCTTCAGACACTGAACACAATGCACTTTGGTTTCATAAAAGGCAGGTCTTACCTACTGAACCTGGTGGACTTCTTTGAGAAGGCCACCAAGACAATGGATGAAGGTAAAATAGTGCATACTACCTACCTTGACCTAGCTAAGGCTTTTGTAAAATACCCTACTCAGGCATTGTAAATGAACTCATAGACTTATAGTACTTATTACTAAATGTATATACTTAGTGCGCTTAAATTTTTTTTTTTGATATCTCTCTTTGTATTAAATTATGTGTGGAGCTTTTCTCCCCGGGCCTCTACTGAAAATGGACATGTATCCAGCTAGACTAGCCCGGTTAACAAATGGAAAATAAATAAAAATAAATAAAATAAAATAAAAATTAAGCATGACCCCCTATGTAATTTGCTGGGTAGCCAGCTGGCTCATTGACAGAAACCATGAAGTTAGGATTGGATAGAAGACCAACACCAAGAGGCCAGTCACCAGTGGAGTCCCCCAGGGCTCTGTGCTACATTGCTCCTCTTTGACAACTCTTTTTTTGGAAGTCTAGGGCAATGTCAAGGGCCTCTGGTTCACCAAGTTTGCAGAAAATTGCAAGCAAGACCAATTACAGGACCACCCCAAGATTTTAATATCTTACAAGAAGTTCTAAAATAGGTTCATAGGTTCATAGGTTCATACTAGGCTATCTGCCCTAGGGCATTTATAAGCCTAGCCAGAATGTGTTTGGCTTTCACCACCCATTTTAAATTAATTTTGCTATGCCCTTTTTTGAGGTTAGTATACTGTGCCTCTGTCTAACAGTGACACAGAAGTGATACCCGGGGTAAACCTATGATCTCCCATCCACTCATCAAGATTCCTCTTGAAGAGAGTCAATGAGGGACTCTGCCTAACCTGGATTGGGATTTTATTCCAGAGTGAAGGGAGCCTCTGGGTTATGAATCTGTCCCTCCAGCATGTCCTATTTATTTCGGTGCTGAGGTTCAAGTCTCTCGAGCGTGTAGCTCGATGGGATTTGGATTTTCTGAGGTGCAGCATGTCCATTAATTCCGGGTTGGACATGGCTTTATACGTCAGGCACAGATCGCCTCTGAACAGGCAGTATGCCACTGAGTAGAGCTGGAGTTTCTTTAATCGGGCAGCATATGGCATCTGTTTGAGCCCTTTGATCCTCTTGGTGAGGTACTTTTGGGGTCTTTCCAGTTGCTGCAGGTGTCTGGTAAGGTACATCCCAAAAGGGGCATTGTACTCAATTATGGGCCTGATGAGGGATGAGTAAAGAGGCACGATGACCTCCCCTGATCTAGATGTGAATCACTTCATGATTAGGTGGGCTATATAAAATGTTTTTCTAACCACTTTGGCCACGTGGTTGTCAAATGAGAGATTGCTATCAACTTGGGTCCCCATGTCCCTAATTACTTCTTCTGTACTTAATGGATTACCACCTATGTGGTAATTTGTGGGCACTTTGTTTTTGCCAAAGGAGATGACTATACACTTTTTGGCATTTAGCTTGAGGCCATGGCTCTGGCACCAGTTGTCTGTTTCTATGAGGCCCTTTTGGAGGATGCTTGTGTCGGCTGGAGAGTCGATTATGGCACCCAGTTTGCAGTCATCTGCGAACTTGGTCAGCCACAGTCCTTCCGTGTTGGCCTGTACCTCCAAGAAATATATACCGAACAAGAGAGGTCCCAGGACTGAGCCTTGTGGGATGCCACTTGTAACTGGTTTGGAGTCTGACATGGCACCAGCAATTCTAACCATGTGGGTTCTGTCCTTGAGCCAGTTTGCAACCCATCTAGTGACATAGGGGTTTATATTTAAGCTGGTGAGCTAGTACCAATGCCAAGGCTTAGAATGCAATGCCAAAAAATGCATATTACCTTTTGGGAAGATGGATACCCAGGAAAATTATTTATTGATAAAAACCCTAAAAGTATTCACAGGAATCAGGGGCTGGGGACTCAGGTAGATAGTAACCTTGCCTTCAACCAACATCTGTCTAAGGTTGCAAGAAAATCATTCTATGTCACCCATCTTATAAGTAAGGGCACAGCATCTTGTTTCATGGAAGTCATTGGGCCACAGTACTCAGTATCATCAGACCATCACTGAGTATAATGCCACCATCTGTATATACCTGATCATGCACTTGCAACAACAGGTACATCCACAGAAGTTCCTCATAAAATGAATACAGACTGTAAGCACTATGACATTACTAAATGTAAAGAGTCAGTGCTAATGTCAGCACCTGTGGATTCATTGGATTTTATTACAGCTGAATGGGGAGAAAGTTAAGTTGACTGCTTTTAGCTATAGAATGAAAACCACCGACAAGAGACAGAAAGAGAGAGAGAGAGAGAGAGAGAGAGAGAAAGAGAAGCGAGATATTTTTAGTTAAAAAAAGAATGACTAGCAAGAATGTGTGCATATGAACCCTTCTCCAAATATTTACTGGGTCTAGACTGCTTCCAATTGAAAGTTATATTAAAATTCTATTTCCTTTCATTAACTTAGATAAAGTACTATCCATATATTGTACAGTACAAATGAGACTTAAAAGTTTCAGTACAAAAGCTGTGCTTGCACCTGAAAAGCAACTTGCAGTGTCTGATACTCTCTCTGGAAAACTAATGGCAAGGGCAGAAAGCCAGTGCTTGAGTCTAATGGTGTGACTGCCTTTGTTCAACAAAGTTTCATAGACAATCAACCTGTAGTAGAGTGCAGAATGGACATTGAGTTAATAACTGAAAGATAAAATACAAAAACAGGGAAAAGTAAGATATGCACTTGTGAGTCTTCAAAATAACAAAACCATAGGTAGTAGATGCTCATATGTGTGTTTTCTATTGTGTGCTGCAGGCAATGTTGGATATTCCATGGTGACGTGACTGTTGATCACCATCAGCAGCACCGAGACAGTTGCAGAGGTGGTATACAAGAAGATACTGTCACCAGCACTGAACAGTATTGAATGTGTTCAGACTGCTTCCACTGTCTGCATGCATCTGGTAATACAGTATGTCCTGAAACAAAATATCTGTGGTCTGTGCCATAATACATAAACTGTAAACTATAAAAACAGTCACAAGAAGGGGAGTCAATTACACTTGCTCACATACATGTAATAGCAGTGAAAAAAGATGTGGGTAATGAGTCGTCAGAGAAGACAGCTGCATTGGGCCATCTTGTGAAAATATGTGGGAGGGCACAATATATCATGGCATTGGCAAGTACATGATATCTAGTCCATAGCTATGAGCAATGAGAAGCCAGACTCATACAAAAAACTGGTAAATGCATTAAGAAGCCTAGGCTATTCATTAAAGTGCTATGTATCAAATATTATAGTCTGCTATGTGGTATGTATTAGACAATACATTGCAGTGCAGGACCCTGTGTATGTTGCTTGGTGGGGTTTGCCCACATTGGAGCCAAATGAATGTCAACAACTGCTATAAGAGCCAAAGTGGAGTTGCATGAGTATCACCTCCTTCCAGGTTAAAACCACAGCCAGAAGTGGAGGCATACCTCTCAACTATCCAGATTTTCACAGAATGTCCAAACTTTTGCCTGATATTTTTGGTCTGTTTCTCATAAAATTTGTGCTTTTCTGGCAAATTACTCAAGATTGAAGTCACTAAATAATGGAATGCATTTGAGTTTTAGACTTCATTTTCTTCAGAAAATGCATGCTAACCCAAATCCTTTTATTTTTGCATCTTTCTAAATTTATAAGAGCAATACTTAACATCCATCAATAATTTTGGGCCTTTGTCCCTACACTGTTTTAGGCTTTGTCCAGATTTCTTGTAGTACGAAATTGAGAGGTATGAGTGAATTCCAGATTGGAGTAAAATAAGCATTACAGCCAATCTGTAACCAAATGGGTTGGGTTACTTCGAGCACCAAAAGGGAAACTGGCTAGACTTAAAATGGTCCAGAGGGGCAGCAAGCCTTGTACTTATCTATGAACCTATGAAACTATTAATCATGTCCAGAAAGATTGTCCTTGATTAAGCAGCCATGGATAATGTGGGAAGTGTTGTTATTTCTGGAATGCTGGGTGTCAGCTGTGTGTTAGCCTGTTGTACATTCTTGTAGTGTGGAACTATAGCAGCAACATGGCGGGCAGATCCCTGAAGTTGCATGGCAGCCACCGCCCTCAATAAGCATATCTGCTTCGGTTTCCAATACTAGGTGGCATTCTCTGTGTGGTATAGAATGACTCTCAGTCTCCACGATGGTGGAAGATTTTTTTCAATGGTCATATATAAAACTGAGCAGCTCTACCATGACTGGATTAACATCTAAGTGTGCATGGATCACATATCTGCATATCCACTTATTAATGCTAAGGGGATCATCAAGGTCAGGGAATTTTCTGGAGTCATGCTGATGCCAATCATCTACATGCGTCTCTCGAGTGATGTGAGCAAACACCTCAGGGGCAGTGTGGCCTTCTGAATTTTCCAGCATTGCTGCTGAGTGTGTGACAGCCATACTCATCAAACTCTTCGAACATGAAAAATTGACAAATCCAAAAACAATATAGGGACAAAAGTAGCTACATATATTAAAAAAATACTTTTATAAACTTTTCTGGGGTTGCTAGGTTAACATGTTTTGCTTTAATATACATTTTCTGAAGGATGTGAAGACTGAAATTCAAATGTCTGTCATTATTTTGTGATTTACATACTCAATGATTTGATAGAAAAGCACAAATATTATGAGCAATAGACAAAAAATATGACGCAAAAATCTAGACATTATGTAAAAATCTGTACAGTTGAGAGGTATGGTGTTAGCAATGCGGCTCACATATACTTGATGATCTGCCCTTAATATGGCTGATATCAAATGTTTATCCTGGATCTCCACAGCCCATTCATTTTTGAGAGAAAGGATTGTGCTCTCCACTGTGTCCTCAGACTATACTGGATGCATGGTACATCATCATCAGCCTCTAGAGACCCACTGATGTTAAGCATTCTAACTCGCTGTGCTGGATTCTCTCATGGTGGAACATGTGAGTGCAAACAGATAAAATACCATTGCAAAAGCTGGTACATATCTGAGACTCCCATCACATTATGGCAGACACATACTGTTACACATCAAAAAAAGAATGCACAAAGCACAGCAAAACATGCATATATTGCAGTACAGGGTGTCTCAGCTGCAGCCCTGATGTCACTGGTGAGCATAAAGGATCAGCAAAAGGGTCTATCTCCAAGTAGGTGTTATCCTTATTCTCATTTTATTTCAAACCTTCATGTTGGGAAATAATCCCCATTTCAATGCTTTTGACCTAATTCTCTTTTGGACCCTCATATCCAGAAATAATCCCCTTTTTAATACTTAGGTGCACTGCCTATTACTACAAATATCAGTAGGCCAAAACCAAGTAAATGTAGTAGAGCTAAGCAAGTAATCTACAATTAATTACTACAAAAAACAAGAAATATCTGATGCTTCCCATAATTCTCAAATAATCTGGCTTTATTTAGCTTTGATCTAACAGTGGGTAGATTTAACTTTTAAATGTACACACCTTGTAACATATCAGGGTATAGGAAGTTTCACAGCAGCCCAAAGAAAGGGCAGGAGCTGGGACTGGCTTGGGGCCAGCTGCAGTGGAAAAAACAGAGGAGTATAAAAGCAGACCTAGTATAAGATAAAAGTAACATCACAATTTGGTATTGAATGTGGATTGCTACAAAGAACGTGTAAGGTAAAAACAAGATAAGACCAGCTGCAAAACCTCCTACTACATTAGTTCCTGTAAATACAAACATTTTCTTTATACCAAGATAGTGGAAACAACCTGAATAGCTTACTTTTACAAAAAGAACACAAATGTGAACACACATCCATGTACACGTTTTACTTCTATATTTAGTCCAAAAGAGGAGGTTTCAGTCAGTTTTTTATGAGGCTTATGTATCATTTTTGACCATGGGTAAATGTGTGGCTACCTAGGATTAAAACTAAGCATGAAAGATATCTCTTGGAAGTCATGTAATTTATTTTTTCCATATCTGTAACCATTATGACAGAAATGAGAGTGCTAAGCATGGCAACTATCTTTTCACAGACTATCATAGTTAGGATAATTTTAAAGATTTCTACTTAAAAAACATACTTGGAGATCAGACTTTACTCATGAATGTAATCTTGATCTCCCAGGCTTCTGCTGGCTGGTCCAGTATCCGTGGACAATCCAAACTTTAAAGTCCGTCCTAATGTTACCAGTCAGGTGTCTGTCTGTTACTGTAGTGTTATTTGTATAGTCAACACTGTTGTTAAGTACTGGCAGTCATTCTCTCTTATCCAAGTCAGATTTCTATCCTAAAGCAGAATCTGGATGGTGTCTTGCCACAATACCATAACATTCATCTCAGGAATGGAAACTAGTTCAGAAACATAAATAGTGGTCCAGAGTGGAAAGCAGTGTCCAGAGACCAAATCCAATGTAAATATCAGCTCTTTTGTTAAGAAACTTCATCACATTCACAAAATAGTACATAGTCAAACACCAATTAGCCCAGATTAAAAAAGAAATCGCATATTAAAGTAAACCTTAGAGATCCAGTCTCAGTCTGCAGGTTATTGTTACATTAATATGTAATGAAGGTCAGCCTGCCCCAACTGACCCTACTCTGTAATGTGTCTCACCCTATCACAGGTTGCTGAGCAATTCCAAAAAGCATTACTATAACCATTGAAAAGTTTCAAATCATAATCTGATTACCATAGTCCTGGAGTTGGGGGCAAACCAAAATACTGGTCCCTAGGACTGAACTTCTGGCTAATGATTCAGGGTTGATGTTGCATCAGGTTTTCCCAGTGGTAATCCATTTATTATCACTCCTACATGTAGTAGAATACTAGTGTGGAATGTAATGCAACTGGGAGTAGACCTTGCATTAGGTGAGATAGGTGAGAGTGTTTAACTTCCTGTAAAGGCTTCTACGTGGCATTCTTGTTTTTACTGGAATACAATTATTAGGTGGTCCAAGTCAGAGAGCAGCTGCCCAGATGTCATGATGAGTTCAGTAGATACTGTGGTGGTTTATTTTCTTAACTAGTAGCACTCTTCTAATACAGCATGATAAATGTATGTCTGGTTCAGTAAATGGACTCAGCATAAGTCACCATTCCAATTCCCTCTTGTCTAAAATGGTGTTAAGGTCCCCACCAGTCTGGCAGTATTCTACATCTTCAGAGTTATAAAATGCAAAATTTGAGTGAACTGAGTGTTTCAAAAAGTGTCTTGAAAGGAGATGGAGGTTAGGGTGTTTTTTGCTAATGTCAGAAGTATGTTGGGTAATTCTTCTTTTGAAACTATTCTTGGTTTTCCCAACATAAAAAGCTTTTCACTTGGAGCACTGAATGAAGCAGAATGCAGGTTCACTGTTACAGTTATGTCTCCTACTACTGAAAATATTTTGTTTTGGAGATCAAGCAAGTAAAAAGATCTTGCTGCTTATGAAGGGGTATAATTTACAATTGGCAGATCCATATTTAAAGGTCCTGCTAGCTAGCCTGTCTTCCTTCTTGGTGGTGCTCTCCAGTTAGTCTCTTATGCTTCTGCCTTTTTTGTAGAAAAAGGAGGGTTCAGAATTTAAAATCCTACTGAGTGATCTATTTCTTCTAATGAGACTCCAGTTGTCACACACTACTTTTAAAATATCCCTTACCTTCTTTGAGAATGCCAGGTTTACCCATCTGTTGAATTTTTCATTCCCTAGATTTGGGTAAGTGATTCTCAGAATTCCTAGATCATGCAAAGGTTCATGCTGTGCGTTATAATTTCTCCTTTTGATTTCTCTAATCGGCCCTAGAATCTATGAAACAGTCCTTGATTCATAACCACTCTCTCTTAAATCTTTCTGTACAGTGATAAGGCTGTCCATGCATTTCTCCATCTCATTCATATCTATCTTCTCCCTCAGACATTGAGATTATTTATGTTCCTCTTGGTGGTGTAGGGGTGCATGCTGATGGCATGGAAGAGCAGATTTATCCTGCTAGGTTTCCTGAATAAGTTGTAGCCAAAGCCCATTTGGACATCCTTTTTGTAAACTGTTAAGTCCAGAAAATATAACTTTTCCTGACTTGTGTGGCAGGTGAACCTTAAGAGAGTGGAGTGGCTGATGTGAAGTGGGAACTTGTTAAAGTTTTCCAAGGAGTCATTCCAGGTAAAGAAAATATCACCAATAAAGTAGGTGTAGCAGTCAGTTTTCTCAAAGAATTCTGTGTTGTAGATACAATCTTTTTCACATTTGGCCAGAGTTGAATTGGCCAAACTGGGTGCCATTGCAGCTCCCATGGCTACACCTTTAGTTTATTTGTACTACTTTTTACTAAAGACAAAATAGCTAATCAAAAGAACCAAATCCAGTAGGGCACATTACAGATCTAGTTCAGTGTAAAAGTGAGGTGGTTTGTGATGCAAGGGCTTCCTTAACTGTTTCTGTGAAATATCCATGCAGGAACAAACTGCAGAGTTCTTCTACATGTATGGAGACTAGAATGGTGTCGACATTGATGGTGGCATCCTTAATCATTTTCAAAAAAAAAAAAAATCAAGTCAGTACAAGATAAAAGAAAGGGCATTCCTTGCAAGGGGGTTTATTATAAACTTCAGATAAATGGCCAACGGATCTGTGACTGAGTCAACTCTGGCAACAACTGGCTTATAGAAGGGTCCTCAAGGTTTTTGTGGGGCATGGGTATATTACAGAATCATGGGATGTGTGGAAAAGGAACATCCAGGAAATCTAGCATCTTGTTGCTAAGGAGGCCTTTTTCATTCAGCTGAATAAGACAATGGTGTACGTGGTCATATGCTCCCACTATGTCATCTGTCAAGAATGTTCTGTAAAAGGTGATGTTTCCAAGCATATCTTCAGTCTTGTTATTGTAAATATTAGTATCAGTGATAAAAATGCTGCCTCATTTATCTGCTTTCATCTCCCTGTGTTCCTTATTTTATTTATTTATTTATTTATTTATTTGACATTTGTTGACTGGGATAGTCCGACTGGGACAGAGCCCTTTTTCAGCGGAGGCCCGGGGAGAAAAGCTCCAATGTACAGTAGAAGAATACAAAAACTTCTGCTATTTACACAATACACAATAGAATAATGCAAAAATAGTGGAACACAAATTTTGCTAAATACATAAATAGAATTGTGAGTGTTAATCACATTTAAATAGGGAAGGCAAGTGAGAGTTTAACACAGATACAGTTAGATAGGAGTTTAGTGTTGTAATGGAGTCAGAGCAGATGGAGGGTAGTTGAGGGTGATGTAAGTTGGATAAGTAGGGGGGGTGGGAGCAGTGGGATTTGGGGGGAGTTTGCAGAGTTAGTGTAGAGGGGTGATTATGAGTTGATAGGTTTATGGATTAGCAAGTGTGAGTTTCCTAGTATGAAATTCGTAGCCTGTAAAGAGTTGGGAAAGATTATGTACTTACTGACAAGAGGTAGGTAGGAGAGAGCAGGCCTTGAGTTATAAAGGTAAAGGGTGACAGGAAGGAGGTGTGAGGAGAAGAGGAGGGTTGATAGGTAGTAGGGAGGGAGGATGAGATGGATAGTAGGCTGATGAAGGGAGGGGGAGAGAGGTGTGAAGAGACCACAATGTGTACTAGGTTCAAGGGGGGAGGTTGCAGGGGCAAGTTGTGAGGTGGGTAAGGTAGTGTTTAAGAGAGATCTTGAAAGTGTAGGTCTGGGGTATGCATCTTAGAGTCAAGGGAAGCTTGTTCCAGAGGATGGCTGGAAAGTAGCTGTATAAGTTCTGTCCTCCACATTTGTTAGGTTTGTAAATTTGTAGGAGATGTTAATCTGAACTCCTTAGTGATCAAGTGGGAGTGTAGAGGGAGAGTATTGAAGAGAGACTTGGACAGGATGATGGTTAGTTGAGAATGGAGTGGATAGTGAGAAGTTGGATAAATTTGAGGTGGTTTGGAAACTCAAGCCAATGTAGTGACTTGAGGGCCAGACAATGGTGAGATTTTAGTGGTAGGTTTGCAGCAAATCTAGCCACTTTGTTGTAGGTAGATTCAAGTTTGGAGAGAAGTGTAGACCGGAGGTTAGTATAGCTTTGTGCACTATAAAAGAGGTTGGGGAGGAGGTAGGCATTGGCTAGAGTTATTCTAGTTTCAGGAATGAGACATATTTTATTTCTATAAAGATGACCGAGCTTTTGATGGGTTTTCTTAATACTGTGGTGAATCTGAAGGCCAAATTTCAGCTGGTTGTCTATGAATAGTCCGAGGAGCTTGGTATGGGTTTCTGGAGCTATTATGGTGTTGTTGAGTGAAGAGATGGTGAAGGAGGATTTAAGTGAGAAGTGGGATTTTGGGGGAAAGAGTAGTATATTTGTTTTTTTGGGGTTAAGTATGAGATGGTGTTGAGGTAGCCAAGTTTTGGAGTGGTTGAATGATGTTTGTGTGAGGGTTAGTAGTTCAGTTGGGTTATCAGCTATAGATATAATGGTAGAGTCATCCGCGTACTGTATGAGGGATGATTGGGGACAAGAATTGTGGAGTTCATTGGTAAAGATGTTAAAAAGGAGGGGTCCAAGGATGGAGCCCTGTGAGACATCTGTTTGAATAGGGAGAAAGTGAGAGAGAGCAGAGAGCCATTTGACAGATAGGTAGAGGTAGCTGGTAAACCAAAAATAGTTGTTGGGGGAAGGTTAAGTTGAGAAAGTTTAGAGAGAAGGATTGGATAAGAGACAGTGTCAAAGGCTTTGGACAGATCTAAGAATAGACAAGAAATTAGATTGTTGTTGTCTATGGCTAGGGATATGGTATTAGTGAAGGAGATGAGATCAGTGCTTCTAATTCATCCCTAATGATTTTATATTTTTTTCTACAGTTTTTTTAGGAGCCTTCTAATGTCATTTTTGACATTTAACCTCATTGGCCCTGATGGATTGCTGGAGAGGTGGACAGAATGTGATGGACTTTTTACATATGTGAATTAGGCCCTCATGGTGGTGGTGCACTTCCATCTTCCTCTATCATGTTGCATGTACTGTTTTTATTCTTGTAATGAATGTCCACCTTTAGGTTTAGTTTTCTGCAAAAAAAAAAAAAATATTTTAGGTCAATAATAATGTCCATCAGTTTACTCCTTCTGTGAGGCACAAAGATGAGATGTTTCCTGAAAACCTTTAACCCAGTCTCTGAGAGTTGCTTTTTAGAGTATTCCAGATCTTGATCTGTTATTTGGTGGGCTTTTCTTTCCATGGCTTTAGTTCCTTATATTCTGCCAAGCCCCTTGTCTTTTCTTGTCATGTTATATCTTTGGTGGAAAAACTGACTTTCTGTTGTATCTTTCCCCAGTCCTGAATAACGGGGGTTGTGTGAATTTAAAGCCCACTTGTTGGCCCCTGTTGGGATACAGTTTGTGTCTGATGCAACCCTGATGCCATTGGGTGACATAGATAAGTGTGTTTGAATAAATCAAGCAGAGGTGCTAGACAATATCCTCCATGAATGGCATGTGCTACTTCAAACATGATGCACCCATGAATAGGTCAGATACACCTTTAAATATACTTGTGGATCAGTATAGTTATGAATGACATTCCATGTTAGCCACAGCCTGCTCCCTCACTGCTGCTTGTGGTCCAATAGCATATCGTGCACTCAGTGAATTGGAGGCACAGTATTACCTGTGGCCTGTCATGCCAACTGCGTGCATATACAATATTGTGTAGATGATTACATAAGAGGACTGTGAATGAATTTGCCTGTTGCCCTTGGTTCCTGACTGGCTGCCCCTCCAAAGATTACTATCTCTTCTGTTTGTTTCCTGTGCCCTGTCTGGGTGTAAGCCCCTATTGGACTTCATGATATTACATATGAGTCTCAATACACTAAATGTATCAGCTTGGAGGCTATAATCTTGATTCCTAACACTTATTTCCTCCCCCACCCAAGAATTAAACATCGTGAATGATGCCAGATGAGGGAATACAAGCATAATTTAATGGTTAAGGCAGTAGAACCACCCTATTTGCAGAGTCTTGGACTGCTTAATCACTTGCTTCAGTCAAATTTCACTTATTCATCTATTTATGTCCATTTTGTGCTTATATTCAAGCCTATGTTTCTGCTGTATCAGATTCAGCTGTTGGGCCATATTTGAGGGTGCTCTGCTTTTAGGACAAACAAAAAGATGTATTTCTCCTCATGATTTTAAACAAGCTGGATAAGCGTACCTTACCTCTTACTGAGCCATCCCCAAAACAGACACAATATATTTTACTTGTCATTTTTATTGTCAATAAGAACATGGAGAAAGATTTTAGAGTTACAAGACCTCATAAGCTATCTACTTTATATAGAACTCCTTAAGGAAGTAGTGTTCATAAATGCAAATACTTTACTCATGACAAGGGATTTACTGGCAATGAATATTAATCTATCCATACAACTACCAGTCTTCTTTCATCCAAGTTATCAAAATGAAGGCGGACATTTTTCCCTGTGCTAGATGGATATTGACAGGAAGATACTGTGGTGGAACATGGAAGTTATCATGAGTTCATGAAAATAGTGCCACACTTTATCTTCCATTACAAAGGGAAAGAAGGCCTATCTATTAATAGGCAGACTTTATCAGTGTGGTTGGGCTATTAAATTTGCTGTGAAAGGCATTAGACATTTTTACAATGAGTTGTTAGTTGGTATTTCACGGGGTCAACAGCCAACTCAGCAACTTATTTTCAAAAATTCTTTGGCACAAGGAATTTTTCAATCTCTCAAATGGATTGGCATCTGCACCCGAGGTCTCCGACACAAATGGCTTTAGAATTGAATTGAATGAGGATGAGCTATCCAAACTAATGGCAACTGAAAAAAAAAAAACAAACCAAAGCAAAACAAAACAAGGGTCTGAAAAAAGCAGTCTCGTTCAGACAGGCACCTCTCAACACACATAGTCACTTCACAAACACATATGCACATTTACATATATTGATCTATATAGACATGTATCGTATAGATAGATATACATATAAATATCTATATACATATAGATATAGGTACAGATACTATAAATACATACACATGCACACACACACACACACACACATATATATATATATATATATATATATATATATATATATATATATAATATATATAAAACAAACACATTATAACTTCAGAGCTATACGTCTTCCTGGACATGCTGTTCTCATTTTCTACACAGAAAACTTAAAAAAAAACATACTGGGCAGAAATTCTGCAACTGTTAAGAGTTAGTACATCCATGTCCTCACTGACTGAAACAATCTCCCTGAAGGAGAGTCTCAATGCATTAAAATAATGAGTACAGTAACACTCATCCTGATTTCCCATGCCATGAGCCCAACAACGTCAACCTTCTCTCAAATCCTTCCAAATTCTTTGCTAGAACCATTTCAGCAAGCTTACCTATGGCTGTGAACGTACACGTGGTCCACCTCCACTGGGTACCCTCTCTCATACTGCTACATCCAGGAGCTTAGTAAAGACAAACAGCAGAAGTTCCTCTGAGCTCCAGGAAGTCTACCTCCCATTGGGTCTTCACTGAATGCAATAAAAAACAGAAACTGCTCCAGACAATCTGAGCCACAGAGACAAGTATTTGTCTGTTTCATTTAATGGCCAATTGGACTTTTTTTATTTTCAACACCTTCACCAAGCAGTATAAATTGGAGACACAGTCAAAATGTAGGACCAGTACCAGCATAGTTATGTTACTGTGGATCTTGTAACTGTTTCTCCTCTATGAGCATAAATTACTGCCTGGAACACTACAATCTACTTACATGTTATAATTTACTGTTATAATGCCCTATCTAGATGGATATAGTACTTGTGTAAAAATACTTAAAATAACATTAGATCTTTATGAAGAGGCCAGTGTAGAGGTAGTGGTACCTCCTTCCTTACCTTAATTACCTTTAGGAAATTGTACACAGTTATTGCTAAATGTCTGCTTTACAAGTGTTCATAGTTTTTTTCATTTTATAATAATACTAGTTTAACAATGACATTTTGAATATGTCAGCCATACGCATACATCCTACGAAGACTTTTATGGGCTTGAAATCCAGATCTAACTATTAAGGTATACTGGCAGTATATAATCACTGCACTCAGTTATACAGGTTATTATATAGGTTATTCTAAAGACATAAGACAATAATCAGAATTCATAGGAAAAATGATAACAGTATAGAAGTCCCTCTGGACTAAAACAAGAAAAACTTACCAAACCCAAATGCTAATTTACAGAGTTGTGCTTTAGTCCACACTGTATACTTAGTACACAAAGATCGATAACACAAATGAAGAGAACAACAGCTGCCTAGTAAACTGTATAAAGGAAATTCAGAGCAAACGCAAGGCCTCACACATCGCCTCATATTCTGCACAAAGGTTAGAGGTAGTAATCACACAGACCTGTCAAGCTATGGAAGCCATAGGTGAAGAAGACAGGAATTTCAGAGTGGTTACACTATATCAGCAGTGTTCATTTATTTATGTATGGATTTCTCATTAAATATGAACCATAATGTCATACAGAACTTTGGCGAGCTTAAGGCTGGCAAATAAACAGTCTTAAAGTTCATTAGCAATTCTGGCACAGACACTAAGTTCTCACATTTTTCATCTCAACTGGAGTGTTTCAAGACAGTTTTTGATGAGCATGAGCTTTATGTCAGCAGTTTTCTTCAAGTTGGGTAACCTCTGCTGAAACTTAACCTGCATGTTGTACAGTTGCTTGGCACTGAATTCTCATCCAAGTTACATTACAACTGACTATCAGCTTCAGAGCTATTTGTCTTCCTGGATGTGCTCCAATCATTTAGGTTAATCAGGAAACTATAACTTTTGGGCACCCATATTTAATGCTCTCATAAGCCAAAATAACTTTCTGCACATAGGTAAAATCCATGCAGGTATGAAAAAAGTAAGAAAATTCCAAACAGCCATCCACCAGACATACATAAATAGACAAATAAATGAACAGATTAATCAAAAAGTTCATAGGTTCATAGAAGGTTACTAGGATAGCAGCCCTAGAGCCCTTACAAGTCTAGCCATGTTAATCCCAAATTGCCCCAATTGTCCTTATTAGGTGGATGTAATCCTCACAGCGTGTCTGTGTTCAACACTGGCCACCCCTCCATGAGGGACATGGGTGCCACCCTTGGGGTAAATTTAGGGTTTCCCATCCATTTGTCCAGGTTGCCCTTGAATAGAATCAGTGAGGAGCTCTGCTTCACATGAATTGGAAGTTTATTCCAGCAGAAAGGCAGTTTCTGGGAGATATATTTGTCTCTCCAGCATGTTCTGTTAATGTCACAGGTTAGGTTAAGATCCCTAGAACAAGTGACTCTTGTGCCATTTGATTTGCAGATGTGCAGCATTTCCATCAGGGCAGGATCAGAGACTGTCCTGTAGGCAAAGCACAAGTCACCTCCCAGCAGCCTATATGACACAGTACAGTTACAAGGCTTTTAGTCTATTCATGTACATCATGGTTTGGAGGCCCTGTATTTTCTTGGTGAGAAACCTCTGTGACTGTCCAGCTGTTGCAGGTGTCTGGTGAGGTACATGCAAAAGGAAGAACTGTACTCTATTCGTGGTCTGATGAGGGTCGAGTACAGGGGGCTTATAATGTCCTTAGACATGGAAGTGATGCCCTTACTCATGAGGTGTGCAATGTAGAAGGCTTTTCTTACCACTGTGTAAACTTGGTTGTCAAAGTAAAGATTGCTATCTACCTGTGTTCTCAGGTCTCGCATCATTGGGTTTGGGCTTAGGGGGGTGTTGTCAATACTGTAATTAGTTGGGAACTCCACTTTGCCAAAGGGGATAATAATAATTTTTTTTGCGTTGAGTTTTAGACCATGGCTTTGTCACCAGTCAGTTGTCTGTATTAGCCCTTCCTGTAATATGTTAATATCATTGGGGGACACAATGATTGCACCCAATCTACAATCATCAGCGAACTTGGTAAGCCATAGGCTACCTGCTTTAGCCTGGACTTTTGAAAAATAGATTCCAAACACATAAGGGCCCAGCTCAGATCCTTGTGGAACACCACTATGATGGGTCTACTGGTATAGGTTGAGTCTCCAACTTTGAAAGTATATGCTGTGTTAGTGAGCCAGTTGGCTACCCATCTAGTGATCCAAGGGTTAATCACTAGCTGGGAGAGTTTCTTAATGATTCCTGTGTGGGGGACTGTGCCAAAAGCCTTGACTAGGTCAAGATAGGAGGTATATGCTGCCTTACTTTCATCCAGAGCTTTGGTGACTTTCTCAAATAAGTCTACTAGGTTTAATAAGCATGATCTACCCTTAATGAAGCCAAATTGGGTTGGGACTAGAGATTAAAGGTCACCTATTTCATTATTGATAAGGTCCATGATGTTTATTTCATTGGCTTGCAGATGACACTGGTTAGACTTATAGGTCTATAGTTCCAGTATCAGTGGATGGCTTCCCTTTGTCCAAGGGGATTACTGTTGCTGTTCTCCACTCCACTGGAACAAAGCCACTTCACAGGCTATGGTTAAAGAGAATGCTAAGTGAGTCCGCTAGGTCCTGTTTTAGCTTACTTAGTAAGCAACCTGGAATGTTATCTGGTCCCACTGAGACCATGTTTTTAACCTTGGAAAGCACAGATATGACCTGATCTCTAGAGATGCTAGGCATAGGAATGGTGACAGGTATGCTTTGGGGTATGGCCAGTTGGGTCAGGGGGGTGAAGTTTGTACCAAATCTGTCAGCTAGCAGGTTGGAAACTTTCCGGTGCAGTATGAGTGGTAGCATTTACTACCACAGTATGGCACATAGCTGGGCATTCCTTTTTAGATATTGGACATAGTCAAAGAATGCCTTATGATTATCCTTAGCTAGGGATGCTATTTTAGCTTCGTAATTAGCTTTAGAGGATTTCATGACATTTCTGATATGCTTGTTCAATTTGATGAGGGAATTCTTCATCTGCTGAGTCATTTCCCTCTTAACCTTAGATGTCAGCTTCTTCCTCTGGTTGTATAACTTGTTTATAACACAGGTCTATCAGGGTGGCTTGTTTTTTTTGGGAAGACCTTGTTTTGATCTGTTAAGGTATAGCTCAGCCTATGCAGTTGCTCATTTTTTTATACAGGGCATCTGAGTACACCTGTGCATAGGGATCATTATTGTCTGTGAATGAAGGGGGTATAAAACATTATACCATCACTTAGTTATCTGTAGTTTGCTTTAGAAAAGACTTTTAGCTCCTGTGGGGGTGTCAGGTCCAACAGTTACTTCAAATGAGATTGTTTTTATGGTTCGACCTTACCAGATAAGACGTTACATAGGGGGGAGTGCTGTGATTCCCCATGTTGGTGAGTACTATGTCTAGGACATTTGAGCTGCTTGTAGGAGTGCATACTATCTGTTCCAGAGTATTTGAATTGACAAAGTTCAGGAAACTCTGGGTGAGTATATTTGCACTCATGTATGTCATCCAGTTGATGGAAGGATAGTGGAAATCACCCATGGCTAATTTGTTAGGCTAAATGGTGAATGATTCCAAAAAGTCCAGTTAGGCAGTGTGCTTTTCTTGGTTCATGTTGGTGAACCTATAGCTGGAAATGATGTGTTAGGGTATTTTGCCAGTAGTTAGTTGGACACGGAGTAGTTTGAGACAGTTATACTGTTTGACAAGTCTCAAGGTGCACTTGGCTTTAATTAAGATGGATACATCTCCACCTTTGGCTGTATCATTCTCATTTTCAGGTATGGATGTGTGGAAAGCATTGTAGCCTAGAACAGCTGGGGTGCTTTCCATGGCCTTGAACCATGTCTCAGTGACTGCACAGACATCAGCATCTTCCAGTTTGAGGAGTGCTTCCAGGGAGTGCAGCTTCATGTTTAGACTCCTATCATTAAGCACCAGAACCTTGAGTTTGCCTCAAGTGGATTTTGTTACATTGGAAATGTTTTGACATTGCCTAAAAAAGTCACTATGGAGGAGGCAAGTTCCTTTGCCAGTTTCCAAAAGCCTAGAAGAGACAGGTGCAGACCATCTCTGGCAAAGCAGCATGACCTGTTGACCATGTCATCCCAGGCTGACAGATACTGGATCCTCCTGGAATGACACCAGAAGCTAAGCCAGTTCCATAACAGGTAAATTACTACATCATTAAAGAAGGAAATAAATAATATGTCACAACATGTAATGCACTCAAGAAAGAGATATACTCCTAAAGATGAGTCACTTTTCTTTGTAAAAGGCAGGCTTGGTATCAGTTGCTCATATCATTGAAGAAGTTTTGTTTTGGCATGAAAACTTATGAACTCTGTAAGACTTCAAAATATAAAAATACTGCTTTATTTTGATACAGATAAGCACTGTGCCATGAACATACTGGAGTAAAACGTGTCTATTTTTTCTGTGACTACTACTCCATGAGAAAAAAAGTTAACACAAAAGGAGCACCCTGTGGCAAGACTAGGCGCAAATGAGATTGCTCATTTGCTAGATTATTTTTTATTTGCTACTCAAATTTTAATTGAGGGGGTGCCATTTGCTAGATTATTTTTTATTTGCTACTCAAATTTGACTTGGTGGTGCCAATTCAGAGAAATACAAAGGATACCAAATAATCTCTACACAGGATGATCCAGGCATCGTGTGGGAAATAAATTTTTTGATGCTGTTCTGTGGGCTAAAATCATTATAAAATCATATAGTCACATCATATTTGGCTGCCAGAGCAATGAGACTGTCATTTTCACTCTGGGATGCATAACCCAAGATTAAGCACTTTCTTTAAGGCCTTCCTTAGCTATTCAGCATTGGGACTCCAATATCTGGCATGATTTTAGATTTTGTTTAGTAGGAATGGTCTCACTGAATTAAATTCATTCTACCAAGTGATTCTGAAAATATGTTCCTGTTCCTGGGGTATAAATTATTTAACTTCTTGAATCTAGCTTATAGGCAACCAAATACTTATCTGGACTTGAAATATGCCATGTGCTTTTTAACTACTTCTGCAGATATACTCACTACAGAAATGTCATCTTCTCTTCAAGGCTTCAGAAGGTTTATGTGATATACCTGTTCTGCTTTTCCTGTTTCTAGTTTGACTTATTTTGTATTTCACTTCACCTGCATTTTCCATCACTTAAGATTCGCCTTGCCACTTGCAAAGAATTTTATCTCAGTAATGGTTACTAGCACAAGCACTTTGCCAATGGCACCGAACTTTCTAAGATGAATATTTATATGTTCTCGCTGCTGTATTTCTGTGCTCTTTCTTTTTTTCAGAAACATTTTAATTTTGTTTTCATTATAAACATACACAAGTGTACATATAACAAATACAATAAAACAATAATACAACTATTTACAATATTTACATTTATCCATGATAAACAATCATTTTATCCATGAGAAGTTATCAGCATTTGTTCAAAAGGTTTTCCAATTTTTGCCATGCTATTTTTTATGAGTAATGTTATGAGTTCTATAACAAATGGTTTGCAGTTCTTTTACAAATAACTTTTGCTAAATTAATAAAGTCTTTAAACATCAAATCTTGTTTACTTTACAAGTTCAAAGTAATAACTTTTCTGGCAATTGCAAGAATTGACCAGAGTAACTGAATCTGAGATTTAGGTATTACATTAGGTATAGGAACATTGAATAGGATTTGTGAGATAGAAATGTGACAGTTATCAAACCATAAAGCATTTACAATATATTTGAAGTCTTTCCAGTATCGAACAACATTTCTACATTAAATGAACATGTGAACCCAGTTGGCCGCTAGTAATTCATCACATTTCCAACATTTACTTTCACTGTTTTTGAATATAAGATTTATTTTATGTGGAGTATAGAAATTCCTATTCATAAATTTCAATGTATACAATCTCCAATATAATGAAGAAAAGGTACCATACATAGAATTCAATAACAACTTTTTGGATTCATCAGATATTTGTTCCTATTAATCTTTACATAGTAATTCCAAAAATCTGAGTCAAACTTTAGAGGGTCTTCTCTTAGCATCTTATAGATAGGTGAGATACTTAATTTTGATTATCTGTCTTTTCAAGACACCTAATAAAAAGCTGAATCAAACTAGGTATAGATTCAGTCTCTAGGTTGATTGATACTCTTGTTTTGTTTTCTATAAACTGACATAATGAGTGTATAAACAGCCAACTGTCTTGACTATTATCAAAACTACATAGAATAGTCTTTAGTGGTTTAATACTCTTGTTTTCAATAAACTGATGCCAGAATATCAAGTTATTTTCCTTTAATTTTTGCATTGCTTTGATGCTGAAAATATATAGGCAATCAGGGGAGTATGCTATAGGGAATATAAAAAATAGAAATTGTTTTATGTTGTAATTGCAGTCAATTATATTTTTAAAGTTATTAAATATTTGATTAATGCCATAAGAAAAATAATCAAACTTCTTATTAAATAAACAAAATTCATGTAAAAGCCAATGCACTCTACTTATTCCATATTGTTCCTTAAATTGATTGTCTATAGTTCTGACATTAGTTATATGAATCTCATGTATTGTTTTCCGGCCAGATATATAGGCAGGTGTGATCCAATGTAATATTACATTAATTATAACTGATTTGGAATAAAGATCTAAGCTAGATAATGCTATTCCATTACTGTTCCAAGCTCTAATGTGCCATTTATATACAATCCTAGGTTTTAAGGGGAACCATAAAAATGTAAGTAGCATGGAATCTAATTTTTTAAATGGGTTTTTGAGAGGGGGTAGTATCAATACGTTATACAAAACAAAATTTTAGGTAAAATTTTCATTTTAATTAAAGAGAGCCTATCCTCCATTGTGAAGAACATTTTATTCCATCTTTTGATTAGTTCACTAATGGTGGTTATTAAATTATTGTAGTTTAGTTTAACAGACTCTTTCCATGTACTCTTTATACTGACAACCAAATATTCTAATACATCAATCTCCCAATTAAACAGGCTCTTCTCGCTTAGGTTTTGTTGATCTTTTTGTTAATTAGAAATTTTGGGGATTTATTATGATTATATTAAAACCCTGAAATTCTTTCAAACTTGCTTAATGTATTTATAACATCATGCAAAGAACTATCAATATTACCCAACAACATTAACAACATATCATCAGCAAATAATTATATTGTAGGACAATAGTCCTTATTAATTTGAAAGCCTTTTATATTTTGCTTGTTTCTGATATATGTAGCAAACGGTCCCATTGAAACAATAATGGTGACAAAGGACAACCTTGTCTAGTTCCCTTGAGGATTTCTAGTGGTGAGGATAGACATGATGCGATTTTCATATAAGCTTGTGCCCCACTATAATTTTTCATTAATAAGTTGACAAAATCTGTGGAGAATCAGAATTCTTTGTAGATAAGTCCAACTAATATAATCAAAAGCCTTTTCTATGTCTAGGCCGATAATACTTACTTGTTTTTTTTTTTGTTTTTTTTTGTATTTGCATGCTATGTCTATTAATGATAATAATTTAATAATGTAATCTTGCACTTTGCTATGAAGAATGAACCCTGCCTGATCATTATGTATTAGATTAGGTAATATTTTCTTTATCCTATTAGCTAATATTGTCAGGAAAATTTTATAATCAGTGTTTAGTAACAAAATTTGCCTATATGAATCACAAGATGCTGGGTCCTTACCTTGTTTTAATATTGGGGAGAGAATTGAGTATTTCCACAATGGGGGGGTTATACATTTTTGCTTAACCATATTAAAGGCACTCATCATTTTCTTTATTATATATTCAGGAAAAATCTAATATCGTTCAGGAATTATTCCATCCAGTCCTGGACTTTTATTATCTTTCAAAATTTGTATTTTCTCTTTCCCTTCTGTTAGTGTTATTTGTTTATTTAATATGTTATTTTGTTGCACTGACACCTTAGTAGTTATATTTTCTTGAATAAAAGTATTTATTACACTATCTGTCTCCAGAAGTAGTGTGTTATTATTTATATCTTTATAGTAGTTTTTGAACACTTCTAATATGCCCATTAAGTTAGATGTAAGTTAGAATAGACAAAGTGCTATGAACCTATGAACCTATGTACTCTTAACTGAACCCTCACTTTTATATTTAATCTCATTAATAAGATTTTGATTGTTTATTTTTTGGATCTTACCGCTATTTTATGCAGATATTTGGGATTTACAGCATAAGATTGTAATTTCAATTTTTCCAGGTTTATGGCTGCCTTATGATTCAGAACTTCTAAGAGTTTTTGATTTAATTTAGTAATTTCATTATATGCTACTTTGTTATTTGGCTTTCCGTCCATTTTTATCTTGTCTACTTTTTTGTAAGTCTAAAGGTTCTTTGTCCCACTCTTTCCTTTTTTAAGGTACCAAGATTTTATTCTACTATATATATATATATATATATACCCCGGGATTCATGAACCTTGCGCCAGGCGCCAGCATAGTGTCAGTGTTATAAAGCCAAATATGGCCACCGAGCGATTCAGGTATGAAGCAATCCCACGTGCACTACCGTCGTGCGCCGGACCTGCGCCGCCCCCGGCGTAGGTATGCTAATCACACTGTGTGCGGTATTGCACCATGCAAATGAAGGCAAATAGCGATTCACGAAGTGGGGCATGCGTAGCGTAAGGGCACGGCAATGTAAACCGAAAAAAACGGTTTACATTTACCCAAACTTGACCAAGGAGTAACGGAAGGCTGTCAACGTCAGGTATCATACAGGTGCAATATGCCAAAGGGGAAAGGCACTGAGAATGTCCAAAGAAAACATGCACAAACTGTAAATAATGACAAAAATGTCATGTACGTAGAAACCACAGCAGAACCCCCGGATATGTGTACAGAAGGTGCAAAGCAATGAAATAATATGACAATGTCCTAAAAGAGCTGTATAATACACATCAGCTGTACAGCCCCCACACACCATAGTATGTATGGAAAGCCCAACCCCAGCGCAAGGGTTGTCAAGGAGTGGTGGCAGTGTCCGGCGCCGTAACCATGTATTAGCAGTCAATGCCATGCAAATGAGGCAGATAATAGTGAATCGCAAAGCTGGCGCCGGTGTAAGGATGGAGCAAACGGCGCAGCGGTACTACACCGAGAGTGGCCTACACGAGATACATGTCAATCGCAGAGGGTGTGCCACAGTAGGAGGAAGCATATTGAGGCCAGCAAACCTGGGCTGTACAATGCACATCACAGCAGCAGGACCGGCGGTGAGGAAATAGATGCGCTGAGAGTACATAATGCGTGCACAGATGCATGTGCACGAGGATGACTATGTTCCCCAACACAGTCATGTGACGGCCTCCCCGTCAACAGCCACGGATATAGGAAGGTAATGCGGAGAATATGAGGAAATGCGGAAGCAGTGTAATTGGAGCCGTAATGAGCAATCAACACCAATTAATCCATGTAGGGCAAACGGCAGCCGACAACTCTGTATGCAGACTCCTGCATAACGGGAAAGGAGGCATATGAATGCAAAGATAGTAGGGGATGTAGTAGAAATGCAAAGAACAAAGAACCGAAATAGCACAGCCAAGTACAGAGGTAGCATAACTGCGGCTGCAGATAAAATGCATCATATGCCATGTGCCTGCAGGATGCAGTAATGTAAGATGCAAAGCTAAGCCAATGCAGGCAACTGTAATGCAACACTAAAGGCAATACCGTTGCAGTTGCAACCGTAAAACACCGAAAATAATCCATGGATACGGCTGCACAGACACACCCAATGACATCACCGGGTATACATCACAACAGTATAAAGTGTGAATGCACACAACACACAGCGTGATTTCCCAAACGCCGCACCGTAGGGTGTAAACACACGGGGAACTTTTAATATGTATATGGTGGGTGCCGCCGTGGCGTGATGCATAGGTATGTGGCAGAGACAGACGGAGTTGCGGAGGGTGGTGCCGGCAACTACCGTAGGCCTCACAGGAGAAGGAGAGTGTTCAGACCAAGGGTGACCTACCAGGGGCTGCAAGACCTGGAGATAGTAGAGCACTACAGGGTGGACAGGGACACGTTACAGCAAATAGTGGAGCTGTGCCGGCCACGCCTGAGAACAAGAGACAACAGAGGGGAGCCCATCCCAGTGGACACAAAGGTATGTGTGAGCTTGCGAATGCTGGCTACAGGTACCTTTCAAAGGCCAACCGGGGATATAATGGGTATCTCACAGGCATCAGCATCTAGGGTACTACACCAGTTCCTGAATGCCATGTTACGACATGCCCATGAGTATATAAACTTCCCCAGATCTCAGGAGGTGTTGGCTAGCAATATGCGCCGCTTCCACCGTGTGGCACAATACCCGGAGGTACTGGGTGCGATCGACTGTACGCACATAGAAATCAAGTCACCGCCCAGGGAGCAGGGTACACGCTACATAAACCACAAGGGATACCCCTCCATCAATTGCCAGGTCGTGTGCAATGTGCAGGGCATTATCATGGATGTGTGTGCTGGCAGCCCTGGAAGCTTCCACAACTCCCATATCTGGCATGCCTCACAGCTGTATCAGGTATTCGCCAGGGGGGACATCACACAAGGTCACCTTGTGGGGGATGCTGGCTATGCACTGGAGCCGTGGCTGATGACACCCATCAGAAATGCACACACACACATGCAAGAACGCCATAATGAGGCACACGCACAAACCGGAATAATCATAGAGCGTGTGTTTGGGATTTTGAAATCACGGTTCCGTGCTTGGATACATCCAGTGGAGCCTTGCAGTACTCTCCAGGCACATGTGCCCACATATTCATAGTTTGTTGTATGCTACACAATATGATTCTGCGGAAACAGCTGCTGCAGGGACATAATGGTGTAGGGCCACCAAGCCCGCCACAACTGCCAAGGCAAGCACAGGCACAGGGCGTTCAGCGCCATGAACACGCTGTGCCAGCCCCAGTAGGTAGACGGAGGCGTACCCAATATGCCTATGCCCTGGCAAAGAGGGAACGCATAGCACATACTTTGACAGTGTAGGCCCCATGGACTGACACCTCCTTACCTGCACACACAGTGAAATGGACGCCACACAAACATGTCCGCCCGTAATGTGTACCGTATGGCCGGACCTATGTGTGACTCCAACAAAGGCACCGCCCAAACACTGCACACCCAATAGCCAGCAGAGCATGGAACGCCAACACCTCACCGCACGCCGGTTCTACAGCACACGGCGCAGCCGTATGCTGCCACTATCGCCGCAAGTCGACCACATATGTACTTATGTGCATACACAGATACGGAAATAGATATCAGTACACATGTAGAAATATATGTACGCATACGCAGATATAAAGTACAACAGGGTAATATGGAACCCAGGGATGCAAGTTCACAGATAAGTAAGACGCAAAATCACCACATAGTAAACATAGTGACCGACAACCCAATCATCCGGGAGGGTGGGCAGAGCAGGTAACGCCAGCCATGGAAATGTCAACCTGCATCAATACATATCCGCGCGTCGGGATGATCACCAGTCCACGGTACAGTAACGGGATATGTGCGTGTCATATCCATAGGATATGAGTGCGTAGATACACGCCGCCGCGATGCGCCAACGAGGTATTGTGTTCAACCGTCAGTGCAGCGGCAAGCATACCAGTGAAGTGTACGTCATTATGAGGAACGACCTCATTTGGGGTGTAAAACAGTTCATGTGCCGCGCAGTTCCACAAAGTTCCACATTGAAAATGTCTGTCAAACATCCATTGTTAGGAATGTATTTAAATGACATCCTGGTAAATAGAAACGGATCATAGTAATTCATTAAAGGTTCTTCACTGTAAGTAAATCAGCATATTCTAATCATCCTATGACCTACTTAGCTGAAGTTGTTACTATGCCATTACTATGTGTTCCACATTATGCCCATTTGTTCCACATTACTAATGTGTGTGTTCCTCATTTTGGAAATAGAAGGTTGAGAGCCATGGCGGCAATATGTGTATGTGTGAGGTGAGGTTGTCGTGTGTTCCGCTGTGTGTGTGTAATGTGTGTGCCACTGTAAAATGTGTATGTAGATGACATGTCACAGGCGGAGTGTAATAACATGCGTAGGCATACAGTACAGGAACTATAGGCGTATGTACAGCAGTACCCACAAAGTAGTACTGACATCTCCTCAGTGGCTATGCATGTGGCGACGTAAAACGATGCAAAGCGGAAATGTCCCAGAATGTACCACAGGGCCATAGCCAACAGGAGATGCAAAGGACGCATGTACAAACCATGACCATATGTATGGCGTCCATAAGGTAGACTCAACACGAGACGTCGGCAACGTTACACAGCATCAGGCATGTACGGCGAAAATACGACTGTGCTAACCCGGCACCAATCGTGAACACTTACGGTCCCGTAAATGCCGCTGTGTGTTCCACGACCGTTAAGTAAGCAAGCGGCACACGAATAGGAGGCTACCGGTAGCATACAGGCCGTCCCAAGTATAGGACCACAATCACCGTAACTATCAGTGACAAAATGCCAATGGATAGTAGGCACGGACGAACATCCGCAGATATATAACCGATGTGAAGGAGGAATACGTGCAGGAAGCACACATGCAGGCGATACCGACACCACACGACATCAACAAAACAAACATTCCCAGAACAACAGACAGGTAACCTGCAGCTCCCCAAGCAGGGATGGAGCACACACACAAGCATATCTTGTATGTATAAATGCAAGACCCACACCCCGCATCTGCCACCCACATCCGCAGATATACCCCATCGCATATATCAAAGGGATAACAGCTAAAACCGTAGCAAAACATACAGGCAGTCAATGACAGCGGTATACCCACAACAAGCCGCTGGGAAACACTAGCAGCAGCTGATGCATCCTTGCATCCGTTGTGTACAGGAATATAACAGCTATGTTACACATCTGAATGCACAACGCCATCGACAGACGCCGCCAGGACACGGAGAACCACATGTCGAACAGAATACCATACCCAACACACACAATCCACGGCTAACATCACAGCGAAATGTACCTGACACCACACATAGCGGATGCAGTCACACAAACATGATACAATACATACCATCCTCAAAGGTATTGCAAATAACCAACGGCCACACGAGGAATGAACCATGGCCCAGTGCCGACGCCAGAACGCATTTAATGGAGGGGGATCACCGGTGATATGCGCATAAGTACACACTGAGGAACAGCTATTGGCGTGATGAACCCACATGCCTCAGGTGACGACGAATATAAGGAAGACTCCTGGATATTCAAACCGTATGTTCATACCAACAAATAGCTTAATACAAAAGGAGTAGCAAGCAAGTACTGACGAATACAGAACCAAAGGCCGGAAAGGTATGTCGAACCCAGGAGATGTACTGTTGTGTAACGCATGATACGTATGACGAATCTGTACAGTATGTGAACGGTGTGTAGATAAAGATACCTGTCCATCAGGCAGAGAGGTGAAAGTTGGTTATGTAATGCTGTCGCCGCAGCATACCAACGATCGTGGACAACGTGCACAGCAGTGGACAACATGTACACACCCAGGATAACCCCAGGTTAGGCTTGCCACCTTTGCAAATGGCCAAAGTGGGACATTTTCGGGACACACATCAGATGTTACAGGTGGACACATACCCATGGTCAGTACAAAGGGTAGAACGTTACTCTATTGCCTAAATAAAAGCATAGTCTTGTAGCAGTTTAGTTGCTTATTGTGTGTCTTGTAACATTTAGGAATTTACAAACATAAATAACTATGTTATGCAACTCTTACATAAAAAATGGGACGTAATTATGTCCCACAATCTCAGGACATTTGCCATTTGTAATATGTTTTGTCAGGACACAACTGCCCAAAGAGGGACTGTCCCTTGCAAAAATTTAAACCCTCATTGAAGAAGTTTTGTTTTGGCATGAAAACTTATGAACTCTGTAAGACTTCAAAATATAAAAATACTGCTTTATTTTGATACAGATAAGCACTGTGCCATGAACATACTGGAGTAAAACGTGTCTATTTTTTCTGTGACTACTACTCCATGAGAAAAAAAGTTAACACAAAAGGAGCACCCTGTGGCAGACTAGGCGCAAATGAGATTGCTCATTTGCTAGATTATTTTTTATTTGCTACTCAAATTTTAATTGAGGGGGTGCCATTTGCTAGATTATTTTTTATTTGCTACTCAAATTTGACTTGGTGGTGCCAATTCAGAGAAATACAAAGGATACCAAATAATCTCTACACAGGATGATCCAGGCATCGTGTGGGAAATAAATTTTTTGATGCTGTTCTGTGGGCTAAAATCATTATAAAATCATATAGTCACATCATATTTGGCTGCCAGAGCAATGAGACTGTCATTTTCACTCTGGGATGCATAACCCAAGATTAAGCACTTTCTTTAAGGCCTTCCTTAGCTATTCAGCATTGGGACTCCAATATCTGGCATGATTTTAGATTTTGTTTAGTAGGAATGGTCTCACTGAATTAAATTCATTCTACCAAGTGATTCTGAAAATATGTTCCTGTTCCTGGGGTATAAATTATTTAACTTCTTGAATCTAGCTTATAGGCAACCAAATACTTATCTGGACTTGAAATATGCCATGTGCTTTTAACTACTTCTGCAGATATACTCACTACAGAAATGTCATCTTCTCTTCAAGGCTTCAGAAGGTTTATGTGATATACCTGTTCTGCTTTTCCTGTTTCTAGTTTGACTTATTTTGTATTTCACTTCACCTGCATTTTCCATCACTTAAGATTCGCCTTGCCACTTGCAAAGAATTTTATCTCAGTAATGGTTACTAGCACAAGCACTTTGCCAATGGCACCGAACTTCTAAGATGAATATTTATATGTTCTCGCTGCTGTATTTCTGTGCTCTTTCTTTTTTTCAGAAACATTTTAATTTTGTTTTCATTATAAACATACACAAGTGTACATATAACAAATACAATAAAACAATAATACAACTATTTACAATATTTACATTTATCCATGATAAACAATCATTTTATCCATGAGAAGTTATCAGCATTTGTTCAAAAGGTTTTCCAATTTTTGCCATGCTATTTTTTATGAGTAATGTTATGAGTTCTATAACAAATGGTTTGCAGTTCTTTTTACAAATAACTTTTGCTAAATTAATAAAGTCTTTAAACATCAAATCTTGTTTACTTTACAAGTTCAAAGTAATAACTTTTCTGGCAATTGCAAGAATTGACCAGAGTAACTGAATCTGAGATTTAGGTATTACATTAGGTATAGGAACATTGAATAGGATTTGTGAGATAGAAATGTGACAGTTATCAAACCATAAAGCATTTACAATATATTTGAAGTCTTTCCAGTATCGAACAACATTTCTACATTAAATGAACATGTGAACCCAGTTGGCCGCTAGTAATTCATCACATTTCCAACATTTACTTTCACTGTTTTTGAATATAAGATTTATTTTATGTGGAGTATAGAAATTCCTATTCATAAATTTCAATGTATACAATCTCCAATATAATGAAGAAAAGGTACCATACATAGAATTCAATAACAACTTTTTGGATTCATCAGATATTTGTTCCCTATTAATCTTTACATAGTAATTCCAAAAATCTGAGTCAAACTTTAGAGGGTCTTCTCTTAGCATCTTATAGATAGGTGAGATACTTAATTTTTGATTATCTGTCTTTTCAAGACACCTAATAAAAAGCTGAATCAAACTAGGTATAGATTCAGTCTCTAGGTTGATTGATACTCTTGTTTTGTTTTCTATAAACTGACATAATGAGTGTATAAACAGCCAACTGTCTTGACTATTATCAAAACTACATAGAATAGTCTTTAGTGGTTTAATACTCTTGTTTTCAATAAACTGATGCCAGAATATCAAGTTATTTTCCTTTAATTTTTGCATTGCTTTGATGCTGAAAATATATAGGCAATCAGGGAGTATGCTATAGGAATATAAAAATAGAAATTGTTTAATGTTGTAATTATAATTAATTATATATTTAAAATTATTAAATATTTGATTAATTCCATAAGAAAAATAATCAAACTTCTTATTAAATAAACAAAATTCATGTAAAAGCCAATGCACTCTACTTATTCCATATTGTTCCTTAAATTGATTGTCTATAGTTCTGACATTAGTTATATGAATCTCATGTATTGTTTTCCGGCCAGATATATAGGCAGGTGTGATCCAATGTAATATTACATTAATTATAACTGATTTGGAATAAAGATCTAAGCTAGATAATGCTATTCCATTACTGTTCCAAGCTCTAATGTGCCATTTATATACAATCCTAGGTTTTAAGGGGAACCATAAAAATGTAAGTAGCATGGAATCTAATTTTTTTTAAATGGGTTTTTGAGAGGGGGTAGTATCAATACGTTATACAAAACAAAATTTTAGGTAAAATTTTCATTTTAATTAAAGAGAGCCTATCCTCCATTGTGAAGAACATTTTATTCCATCTTTTGATTAGTTCACTAATGGTGGTTATTAAATTATTGTAGTTTAGTTTAACAGACTCTTTCCATGTACTCTTTATACTGACAACCAAATATTCTAATACATCAATCTCCCAATTAAACAGGCTCTTCTCGCTTAGGTTTTGTTGATCTTTTTGTTAATTAGAAATTTTGGGGATTTATTATGATTATATTAAAACCCTGAAATTCTTTCAAACTTGCTTAATGTATTTATAACATCATGCAAAGAACTATCAATATTACCCAACAACATTAACAACATATCATCAGCAAATAATTATATTGTAGGACAATAGTCCTTATTAATTTGAAAGCCTTTTATATTTTGCTTGTTTCTGATATATGTAGCAAACGGTCCCATTGAAACAATAATGGTGACAAAGGACAACCTTGTCTAGTTCCCTTGAGGATTTCTAGTGGTGAGGATAGACATGATGCGATTTTCATATAAGCTTGTGCCCCACTATAATTTTTCATTAATAAGTTGACAAAATCTGTGGAGAATCAGAATTCTTTGTAGATAAGTCCAACTAATATAATCAAAAGCCTTTTCTATGTCTAGGCCGATAATACTTACTTGTTTTTTTTTTTGTTTTTTTTTGTATTTGCATGCTATGTCTATTAATGATAATAATTTAATAATGTAATCTTGCACTTTGCTATGAAGAATGAACCCTGCCTGATCATTATGTATTAGATTAGGTAATATTTTCTTTATCCTATTAGCTAATATTGTCAGGAAAATTTTATAATCAGTGTTTAGTAACAAAATTTGCCTATATGAATCACAAGATGCTGGGTCCTTACCTTGTTTTAATATTGGGGAGAGAATTGAGTATTTCCACAATGGGGGGGTTATACATTTTTGCTTAACCATATTAAAGGCACTCATCATTTTCTTTATTATATATTCAGGAAAAATCTAATATCGTTCAGGAATTATTCCATCCAGTCCTGGACTTTTATTATCTTCAAAATTTGTATTTTCTTTCCTTCTGTTAGTGTTATTTGTTTATTTAATATGTTATTTTGTTGCACTGACACCTTAGTAGTTATATTTTCTTGAATAAAAGTATTTATTACACTATCTGTCTCCAGAAGTAGTGTGTTATTATTTATATCTTTATAGTAGTTTTTGAACACTTCTAATATGCCCATTAAGTTAGATGTAAGTTAGAATAGACAAAGTGCTATGAACCTATGAACCTATGTACTCTTAACTGAACCCTCACTTTTATATTTAATCTCATTAATAAGATTTTGATTGTTTATTTTTGGATCTTACCGCTATTTTATGCAGATATTTGGGATTTACAGCATAAGATTGTAATTTCAATTTTTCCAGGTTTATGGCTGCCTTATGATTCAGAACTTCTAAGAGTTTTGATTTAATTTAGTAATTTCATTATATGCTACTTTGTTATTTGGCTTTCCTCGTCCATTTTATCTTGTCTACTTTTTGTAAGTCTAAAGGTTCTTTGTCCCACTCTTTCCTTTTTTAAGGTACCAAGATTTTATTCTACTATATATATATATATATATATATATATATACCCCGGGATTCATGAACCTTGCGCCAGGCGCCAGCATAGCGTCAGCGTTATAAAGCCAAATATGGCCACCAAGCGATTCAAGTATGAAGCAATCCCATCGCACTACCGTCGGCGCCGGACCTGCGCCGCCCGGCGTAGGTATGCTAATCACACTGTGTGCGGTATTGCACCATGCAAATGAAGGCAAATAGCGATTCACGGCGGGGCATGCGAAGCGTAGGGACGGCAATGTAAACCGAAAAACGGTTTACATTTACCCAAACTTGACCAAGGAGTAACGGAAGGCTGTCAACGTCAGGTATCATACAGGTGCAATATGCCAAAGGGGAAAGGCACTGAGAATGTCCAAAGAAAACATGCACAAACTGTAAATAATGACAAAAATGTCATGTACGTAGAAACCACAGCAGAACCCCCGGATATGTGTACAGAAGGTGCAAAGCAATGAAATAATATGACAATGTCCTAAAAGAGCTGTATAATACACATCAGCTGTACAGCCCCCACACACCATAGTATGTATGGAAAGCCCAACCCCAGCGCAAGGGTTGTCAAGGAGTGGTGGCAGTGTCCGGCGCCGTAACCATGTATTAGCAGTCAATGCCATGCAAATGAGGCAGATAATAGTGAATCGCAAAGCTGGCGCCAGTGTAAGGATGGAGCAAACGGCGCAGCGGTACTACACCGAGGAGTGGCCTACACGAGATACATGTCAATCGCAGAGGGGTGTGCCACAGTAGGAGGAAGCATATTGGAGGCCAGCAAACCTGGGCTGTACAATGCACATCACAGCAGCAGGACCGGGCGGTGAGGAAATAGATGCGCTGAGAGTACATAATGCGCACAGATGCATGTGCACGAGGATGACTATGTGGCCCAACACAGTCATCTGACGGCCTCCGCGCCAACAGCCACGGATATAGGAAGGTAATGCGGAGAATATGAGGAAATGCGGAAGCAGTGTAATTGGAGCCGTAATGAGCAATCAACACCAATTAATCCATGTAGGGCAAACGGCAGCCGACAACTCTGTATGCAGACTCCTGCATAACGGGAAAGGGGAGGCATATGAATGCAAAGATAGTAGGGGATGTAGTAGAAATGCAAAGAACAAAGAACCGAAATAGCACAGCCAAGTACAGAGGTAGCATAACCGCGGCTGCAGATAAAATGCATCATATGCCATGTGCCTGCAGGATGCAGTAATGTAAGATGCAAAGCTAAGCCAATGCAGGCAACTGTAATGCAACACTAAAGGCAATACCGTTGCAGTTGCAACCGTAAAACACCGAAAATAATCCATGGATACGGCTGCACAGACACACCCAATGACATCACCGGGTATACATCACAACAGTATAAAGTGTGAATGCACACAACACACAGCGTGATTTCCCAAACGCCGCACCGTAGGGTGTAAACACACGGGGAACTTTTAATATGTATATGGTGGGTGCCGCCGTGGCCGTGATGCATAGGTATGTGGCAGAGACAGACGGAGTTGCGGAGGGTGGTGCCGACAACTACCGTAGGCCTCACAGGAGAAGGAGAGTGTTCAGACCAAGGGTGACCTACCAGGGGCTGCAAGACCTGGAGATAGTAGAGCACTACAGGGTGGACAGGGACACGTTACAGCAAATAGTGGAGCTGTGCCGGCCACGCCTGAGAACAAGAGACAACAGAGGGGAGCCCATCCCAGTGGACACAAAGGTATGTGTGAGCTTGCGAATGCTGGCTACAGGTACCTTTCAAAGGCCAACCCGGGATATAATGGGTATCTCACAGGCATCAGCATCTAGGGTACTACACCAGTTGCTGAATGCCATGTTACGACATGCCCATGAGTATATAAACTTCCCCAGATCTCAGGAGGTGTTGGCTAGCAATATGCGCCCGCTTCCACCGCGGTGGCACAATACCGGAGGTACTGGGTGCGATCGACTGTACGCACATAGAAATCAAGTCACCGCCCAGGAGCAGGGTACACGCTACATAAACCACAAGGGATACCCTCCATCAATTGCCAGGTCGTGTGCAATGTGCAGGGCATTATCATGGATGTGTGTGCTGGCAGCCCTGGAAGCTTCCACAACTCCCATATCTGGCATGCCTCACAGCTGTATCAGGTATTCGCCAGGGGACATCACACAAGGTCACCTTGTGGGGATGCTGGCTATGCACTGGAGCCGTGGCTGATGACACCCATCAGAAATGCACACACACACATGCAAGAACGCCATAATGAGGCACACGCACAAACCGGAATAATCATAGAGCGTGTGTTTGGGATTTTGAAATCACGGTTCCGGTGCTTGGATACATCCGGTGGAGCCTTGCAGTACTCTCCAGGCACATGTGCCCACATATTCATAGTTTGTTGTATGCTACACAATATGATTCTGCGGAAACAGCTGCTGCAGGGACATAATGGTGTAGGGCCACCAAGCCCGCCACAACTGCCAAGGCAAGCACAGGCACAGGGCGCTCAGCGCCATGAACACGCTTGTGCCAGCCCCAGTAGGTAGACGGAGGCGCATCTAATATGCCTATGCCCTGGCAAAGAGGGAACGATAGCACATACTTTGACAGTGTAGGCCCCATGGACTGACACCTCCTTACCTGCACACACAGTGAAATGGACGCCACACAAACATGTCCGCCCATTGACAAAAATCGTATGGCCGGACCTATGTGTGACTCCAACAAAGGCACCGCCCAAACACTGCACACCCAATAGCCAGCAGAGCATGGAACGCCAACACCTCACCGCGACGCTGTTCTACAGCACACGGCGAGCCAGAGCTGCCACTATCGCCGCAAGTCGACCACATATGTACTTATGTGCATACACAGATACGGAAATAGATATCAGTACACATGTAGAAATATATGTACGCATACGCAGATATAAAGTACAACAGGGTAATATGGAACCCAGGGATGCAAGTTCACAGATAAGTAAGACGAAAATCTCCACATAGTAAACATAGTGACCGACAACCCAATCATCCGGGAGGGTGGGCAGAGCAGGTAACGCCAGCCATGGAAATGTCAACCTGCATCAATACATATCCGCTGGCCGATGATCACCAGTCCACGGTACAGTAACGGATATGCGTGTCATATCCATAGGATATGAGTGCGAGATACACGCCACGCCGCGATGCGCCAACGTGAGGTATTGTGTTCAACCGTCGGTGCGAAAGCCGCAAGCATACCAGTGAAGTGTACGTCATTATGAGGAACGACTTCATTTGGGGTGTAAAACAGTTCATGTCCCTCGCAGTTCCACAAAGTTCCACATTGAAAATGTCTGTCAAACATCCATTGTTAGGAATGTATTTAAATGACATCCTGGTAAATAGAAACGGATCATAGTAATTCATTAAAGGTTCTTCACTGTAAGTAAATCAGCATATTCTAATCATCCTATGACCTACTTAGCTGAAGTTGTTACTATGCCATTACTATGTGTTCCACATTATGCCCATTTGTTCCACATTACTAATGTGTGTGTTCCTCATTTTGGAAATAGAAGGTTGAGAGCCATGGCGGCAATATGTGTATGTGTGAGGTGAGGTTGTCGTGTGTTCCGCTGTGTGTGTGTAATGTGTGCCACTGTAAAATGTGTATGTAGATGACATGTCACAGGCGGAGTGTAATAACATGCGTAGGCATACAGTACAGGAACTATAGGCGTATGTACAGCAGTACCCACAAAGTAGTACTGACATCTCCTCAGTGGCTATGCATGTGGCGACGTAAAACGATGCAAAGCGGAAATGTCCCAGAATGTACCACAGGGCCATAGCCAACAGGAGATGCAAAGGACGCATGTACAAACCATGACCATATGTATGGCGCCGATAAGGTAGACTCAACACGGACGCCGCAACGCTACACAGCATCAGGCATGTACGGGCGAAAATCGACTGTGCTAACCCGCACCAATCGTGAACACTTACGGTCCCGTAAATGCCGCTGTGTGTTCCACGACCGCTAAGTAAGCAAGCGGCACCTAATAGGAGGCTACCGGTAGCATACAGGCCGTCCCAAGTATAGGACCACAATCACCGTAACTATCAGTGACAAAATGCCAATGGATAGTAGGCACGGACGAACATCCGCAGATATATAACCGATGTGAAGGAGGAATACGCAGGAAGCACACATGCAGGCGATACCGACACCACACGACATCAACAAAACAAACATTCCCAGAACAACAGACAGGTAACCTGCAGCTCCCCAAGCAGGGATGGAGCACACACACAAGCATATCTTGTATGTATAAATGCAAGACCCACACCCGCACTACCACCCACATCCGCAGATATACCCCATCGCACATATCAAAGGGATAACAGCTAAAACCGTAGCAAAACATACAGGCAGTCAATGACAGCGGCATACCCACAACAAGCCGCTGGGAAACACTAGCAGCAGCTGATGCATCCTTGCATCCGTTGTGTACAGGAATATAACAGCTATGTTACACATCTGAATGCACAACGCCATCGACAGACGCCGCCAGGACACGGAGAACCACATGTCGAACAGAATACCATACCCAACACACACAATCCACGGCTAACACCACAGCGAAATGTACCTGACACCACACATAGCGGATGCAGTCACACAAACATGATACAATACATACCATCCTCACGAAGGTATTGCAAATAACCAACGGCCACACGAGGAATGAACCATGGCCCAGTGCCGACGCCAGAACGCATTTAATGGAGGGGATCACCGTGATATGCGCATAAGTACACACTGAGGAACAGCTATTGGCGTGATGAACCCACATGCCTCAGGTGACGTTAATATAAGGAAGACTCCCTGGATATTCAAACCGTATGTTCATACCGAACAAATAGCGAATACAAAAGGAGTAGCAAGCAAGTACTGACGAATACAGAACCAAAGGCCGGAAAGGTATGTCGAACCCAGGAGATGTACTGTTGTGTAACGCATGATACGTATGACGAATCTGTACAGTATGTGAACGGTGTGTGTAGATAAAGATACCTGTCCATCAGGCAGAGAGTGGTGAAAGTTGGTTATGTAATGCTAAGCCGCGCAGCATACCAACGAATGTGGACAACGTGTGCACAGCAGTGGGACAACATGTACACACCCGGGATAACCCCAGGTTAGGCTTGCCACCTTTTCAAATGGCCAAAGTGGGACATTTTCGGGACACACATCAGATGTTACAGGTGGACACATACCCATGGTCAGTACAAAGGGTAGAACGTTACTCTATTGCCTAAATAAAAGCATAGTCTTGTAGCAGTTTAGTTGCTTATTGTGTGTCTTGTAACATTTAGGAATTTACAAACATAAATAACTATGTTATGCAACTCTTACATAAAAAATGGGACGTAATTATGTCCCACAATCTCAGGACATTTGCCATTTGTAATATGTTTTGTCAGGACACAACTGCCCAAAGAGGGACTGTCCCTTGCAAAGTGGGACAGGTGGTAACCCTACCCCAGGTCTGCCATAGGGATTTCAAACACAGAACAATGCCACCACCCACGCTGATGCTGGCAGTGGATATCCAACAATGAAGTGCCACAGCAGGATAGGACATGTATGTATAGTGTCACAGCACACATGTGCATGGGCATATACCGTCGATGTCATACGGAATGTGCGCACGACGTGCACGTATCCCACGCAGTAGGGGTGACTATGTCAATTATGTGTAATGCAAAGCTGTCATGATGGATATGTTCAGAAATCATAGACAGTATCACAGGCATAGCATGCATGATGGAGGGATGGCCTAATGTTATGTACATAAACAAGATATGTATGGCCTGCACATATGGGACAATGTAGTAGCAGAATAGGTACCAAATGGAGGGAACAGCAAGTAACCATGTCCAAACGTTCCGTAGCAGGTGCAATGTGTGCCACAATGATGTCCAGCAGGGCTGTGTGTAAACACATGTGCAATGTACACAGCAGTGACACCCCATGGTAGTGTCCACTGAACGGCAGAAGTGGATGTCAACTGTATGTCTATACAGTACGTCCGCTGTGGTGGTACCATGGGTCTGTGTCACCCTACCAGCAAGGGAGCTATCACATGACTAGTGACACAGTGTGCCCCTGTGGGATGTGCACAGGACCTATGTCCCACAGCACGGTGTGTGTCCAGTCTGTGGATGTTACACAGACGCCCGGGCAGAGCAATGTGGCATGTGTGCACACATGCAGGACTGCTCCTCCCACCCTGCCCACTGCAAACGCCATGTAGGAGTACTACATGCATCAGTACTGCGGAGAACATGGCCCATGGCAGAATAGATTACACCCCTGTGTTAGTGGCATGCAGGTGAGTACAGATGTGTTACATGACTGTCATTTGCATATGTAAACTGTCTGAGCTGGGTAGAGATCACAGCATGACTATACTGAGACATGTAACGTTGTATCCATTGTGTAAGGTACACCACACATGTGTTATTGTACCACTGCCCGCGTGTACATGTGTGTATGGCACAGGTACAAGGGCACCCAAGGTATCAGCTAGACATACGGTCCAGAAATGTGTGGTCCTGCACATGTGTACCCACGCCATGGTGGAGTATGGCAACCACAGCACCATGTGGGGCATGTGTGTGTACATCAACCATGTACAACGTGATATGCCTGTATAGGGACAGTATCCATGTGATACACACCGCATGACTGTCAGTATGCAAAGGTGATGTGTATGCACTATGTGTGATGTAACTGATGCAATGATATCTACATGATATATCTGCCACACTGACACCTGTATGGTTGTAAGCAATATGAGTAGGATGAGCTAGAATGCTGACAGGTATGTAGATGTGGTATATGTAGGCATGGACAATACTGTGACAGCAGGTAGTGCACGATGAAAATACTGAGCATGAGGGGCCACATGTCTGAGGACTGTGCAATGTCACATGTCCCTGACTTGTTGTAGTTAGCATGATATGCCTGCACCACTGTGTGACCTGTACAGGAGGCACATGGCGTAACATCCCGAGACATAGGGTACGATGTGATGCTGGATGTGTACATTGGCAATAGCATAAAGTGGAATGGCGCTGAAGGGCAAAGAGCGGATCATGTCTGATGTGATACCCTCTGTACCACCCCAACCACCCATGCAATAGTATGACAGGTGGCCAGCATGGGATGTGGTGTTCTGTGGCACATAAGCCCAACAAGGGTGCCAGTAAAGGCATGCAGGTAGTCAATGAATGTTTGAAGCATGTATGTCAAGATGTGGCCCAGTGCCATACTGAATGGCCCAGTCATGGGTGTACAAATGCAGCCCCATACGTGCAATGCAGTACCACCCATGTGTAGTGTGATAGATGTGGTAGTGTGGTGGTCAGGGTACACAACGTACATGAATGGGCTAGCAGTCAATGCAGTGTGCTGCTGCAGAGACATGTAACAGCCAGGTTGGCGGGATACAACAACCACGGCGATGTGAGGTGACATTGGGACTGTGTTCCCGGACATAACATGTGCATGGCAGTACTATGTATGTGTCCACAGGGTTAATACAATGTCCAGCCAAGGATTGGAACCCTGTAGTGAGTGAGAGTGTGTATTGTTGGTAGGTATCCCATTGGCAGGCACGATGCCAGCAACATCTGTGTTGGCAATGCCTGCATGACTGTGGTATGCTGCATTGAATGTGGATGTAGTCAAACAGCAGAGACATACCACCACACTGCGTGAGGGCCCACACTGCAATGTCTGGCAGTCATGTGTAGGTAGCTAGCTGTGGAGTATGTCATGCACCATGAGGACACACCATGACTGTCAAGAGACACACCACACGCAGGTGAACATAACTACCGTGCAACAGCCTGCACATGTGCCCATACAGCACGTGTGCATGGAACAGGAATACCACTGTGGCGTCTGTGAAAAGCCAGTACCACCATGTCTCTGTGTGGAATAGCATGGTCCTTACCAGTGTGTAAATGTAGCAGAAGTGCACTGTGATCAGTGTTGGCATAGGCACGTAGACTGTCCATCGTGCGGGTGCCATGCCATCAACTACCTCTGTCAGTGGATGTCGGTAATACCGGCTGTAGAGTGTATGTACCATGCATGCTGCTATCGTTGTGTGTTTAGGTGTGGCTAGCAGGGATGAGAAGCATGGATGTTCAGCAAACAGAGGGGATGTGTAGGCCAAGCACACAGACACATGGAGGAGTGGGGGAAGCTGAGGGTAGTGTAGGTATGGTATGTGTCGTGTAATGTGTCACCCAGCTATGCGTACTGCATGGCCAAGCATGTGTGGGTACATGGGAGTCCATACTAGGGTAGGGCGTGTTGCTGTCAATACATAGCAGTAGCAACTGTCCTAGGTGCAATGTACAGTATGCCAACACGACCAGCATGTAACCTGTGGTGTACAGTGTATTCACTGTCGCGTGTCACAATGTGTGTAGCAGTCACGAACATGGGTATCTAAACATGGATTACCTATGATGCAATGTGTCTTGGGAATATACAGTATGTGTGTAAATCACTGTGTGGTGTGGGAACCACCCACCCGTGTGTGTCGCAGTCCAGGTATGTGCCTAGGAGGTATGACCTGTGTACAATCTGGACTGGCAGGTGTGCCGTGTAGGGCATGGAGGCAGGTCCCAGGCACTGCAGATAAATGACATATGTGCTGTACTGTGTGTGCAGTGCTTGTGTACAGCACAGTGGAGGGTGTAAGCATTGTCACACATCACTGCATGCTGTGCCTACCTGTGACAGCCCTGCCGGAGACAGACATGTGACACCGCTGCACAGGCAGCATAGCATGTGAAGATGTACATGTGGGCTGCACACCTTAGGCAGATGTCCACAGGTCATGTGTGCCATGGTAGTGTGGTTGAACACGACTATCACACTGGACAAACACCACATGCCTGCATAACTACAGTATGACCATAGTCAACAGTCCCAGTGACAGAGTAGGCCAATGTACACTATCCCTGCGTGCAGACCACTGGCTACTGGACACCTGGCTAGACACACACCTGGAGGGTTAATTCACCATTGAGCCATCACATGTCCCAGTCCATGTGGGCCGTACAATGTCATCACAGGGTGGTCACAATAGCAGGTGGCAAGGCAGACACGGTGTACCAGGTGATGTGTCATGTGTGCATATGTTGACTAGCACAGCCGTTCACATGTCTGCAACATACTGGAGCACGATGTATACTGTTACATGATGTATGGAACTGCACTGTCACCCACTACAGGGCCAAATGACACAGGTGTGTTGTGACTGGTGTAACCCATGTTTGCACAGGATACACACCGCTGTTGTAGGCAGCCATGCTGGTGGCTACCAGTGATATATGCAGTGGTCATACAGACATACCGTACACAGTGTTCATGCAGGAATGTCCATTGTCGTGGACGATGTGCTGCTATGTGAATGTAGGTGTGTGTTGTGAATGTTACACATCCAGAAGACACCATCTGGTGCAGTCATGGTTGTCAACACCAGTACACACATCCACAGCAGTCAGAACCCAGTCCTGACAATGTGTGTCAGTCACCCTCGTACTGTGTGACATATGTGCACATGGCGGAACACCTCCCACTGTCATCTAGGCTGGCTACATGATGGCTGGAATGTGCTGTAGAAATGTACAATGCTGGTAGCCCAATGAAGTACCTGGAATCAGACACAGTACGCTATGTCAGCCATGTAAACCATGCACAACAATGACCGCCCAACAGACACAAACAATGCATTGACACATAGAACATGTGCACATGACAACCCCCAATGAGGTATGTTGCACATATTGATGTACAATTGTCATCTATGGCCATAGCATGGATGCAGACACATACTCCACAGGTAGTACCATGTGATGTAGGTAGGGGGGCATTGCTCGTGTACATGTCACAGTAGCTGTACACACACATGTCCTGGATAGCCGTCATGTAGGGGTAGCTGTGGTATGTGACTACTGGACATGCCTGTACAAATGACCATGTCCCACAGGAGATGTGTTATGTGTGTACCACATGTGTCATGCTGACAACAAGCTGTGATGTGTACAGCTGCCTGTGTACCTGTGTGACATTGTCTGTGATGGGTGCAAAGGCATATAGTATCGTATTGCATGCACACAAGCCCCACATAGGTCCATAGCCTGAACATACAATACAAGGAGTGTGTGGGATGATAGCAACCCACAGGAGGAGATGGGCATGGCTGGCAGGCCACAACCACATGTGTGTGTACGGTGTTCACGTCCACCACACATGAGCATCTGAGAGGCTAGTATTACAGCTGTACAGGGTTGCATGCATATATGTTCAGCAACATCCCTGTGTGTCCCACCACTGGCCCGTGGACCGATGGACACCAACCAAATGTGCAGATATGACATGTGCACAGCACATCACAGATGCCTACTGTACAACAGGCTTACCGTGTAGACATGTGCACAGTAGGTCTGTGCCAGCTGCAGTCAAACATGTAATGTGCCGAACCACACCAATAGTCCAGGCCATGCCACAGATGGACGTGCATGCATCTGTGTATGTATGGCTGTGAATGTCTCCGGCATAGCAATATAGCTGTGTCACCGCTAGAACAACAATATGAATGTGTCATATGTGTGAGGGGTGTGTCATACGCATATGGTCTGATCGACGATACCATAAATTACCCTGCTATGTGAACATCCCTGTCCCCATACATGGATACCTATGCCGTGCCCAACACCACATTCACAGAGGGAGGGATGGCGGTGTGTAGTGCAGCAGCAGACATGGGGGTGGCAGGAGGCACTGGATGTACACATATGTGGTACCCACATCGGTGCAGGCAACCATCCATGTGCACGGGATAGCGGTGTGTGTCCACATACAGCACTGTGTTGATCAATATCCCAGCACATAGCACCTGCCAGGGTTACAGTGTATGCATGGATGTGTGATACCTGCATGCACCAGACACACCCTCAGCAAGCAGCGTGCAGCATACCTCGCTTGAGGCCAGTGTCCACACCATGGCAATAGACATGTTGAATGTCCATATACATAGCACTGACATATGGAATGGACAGCCACCCTGCCAATATCGTAACCCCCAGGTGGATCACAACCCAGTGCCATGTATGTGGCATACACTGCCATACCATGCAGACCTGCCCAGCAAGGCTGCATGAGCTATCAAAGTCCTACATGGTGCAATGGACAAAGGCACTCACTACCAACCATACACAGCAGTAATGTGGCGGTGATGCACCCTGTGGTGTCACAGGTGCTGTGTGATGCTTTGGACAATGTGTGTGTACATGCTATGCATGGCCTGTCCTGCTAATGTGTCATGGTTACACATTGCCCTATGTGCAACACAGGTGAGCTGTGGCAAGTTGTCCAACACCCGTACAGTGCTGTGTGATGTACGCACATGCATGTGCAGGTGTCCATGTGTATGTGTACAGTGCCACTGCTGATGTTCACAATGGCTACAGGCGTGATGTGTACTGACATATACACAGCGCCCAGGTGAACAGCAGCACCGACACATGGGGACCTATGCCAGTGATATGGACAGGTGCAGCCAGGTACACATGTCCACAGCTGGCTAACATCTACATGGTGCGTGTACAGTGTGATGGGGTGGCAAACAGATATGATGTGACACACACTGCTCAATGGTGTGAAGACAACACATCGGCTGTGTCACTGCCACGATGCCTTTCACAGATTACTGTGCAGATGCCGTACTTGTCATAGCAATGTATCTCCAACAGTATGCCAGCACAGCAGTGTAAATGTGACCTGCCACCATCATTATGTCTTACAGATAATGCCACGATCCCGCTTCCTGCATTCAGTCGACAGGAGGAGGAGGTGATCATACCATACCTCCATAGTAATCATAACATGTTATTTAGTCATGTGCCACAGCAGGCAAAGGAACGACAGGAGATGTGGGAGGAGATGTGCAGGAGGGTGAACAGCCTGGGCGGATACAACCGCACTTATCAGCAGATCCGCAGGCACTGCACAGACCTGATCCGGCATGCAAGACAGCGTGCTGCAATCGCCAGACAACAATGTGGGACAGGTGGTGGGCCACCAACCCAGCCCCCACTCACAGCCACGGAGGAGCTCCTGGCCAGTCTGGGGACACCCACGGAACAACAGAAACCCATGCGTCCATCGTGGAGGTGGGTGTCTCCAACTATGAGCTTGGAGCTGCATGGTAGAGTCAGGGTTGCATGTTTGTATGATAAGTGGCGTGGGGTGGGTGTCATAGTACAACACATAATATAGCCATACATGCCAGGTATATGGACACAAGACGCATACTACAGTATGCTATGTTGTGTTAGCAGACATGTGCATAGCACATGCTAACTCACAGACGCATGATGTGACATGCACACTGCTGACTGTGGCGATAGTAATGGATCATGTGTATACCTTTGTGTCATCCCTTTACAGGTACCGTCTGGCGTCGCAAACACAAGGGTCTGTTGCAGGTAAGTCTGTTGCTAGTCAAAGGCATGATATGGTGTATTGATATTCCCCATGTGTCCATGCATGACATGCACACCTGTGTGTGCCCCAGTCACGGTATACAGGTTGCACCACCCGACACACACACCACCCATGTACAGTAGATACAACCGTTAGCGTAGAGTGGCATGACACCACACGGCCTATTGGTGTGTCATGTGCATTCAGCTATGCATACAATGGTGTAGGTGTTCCACAATGGCTGCATGTGTAGTATGCATCGGTATGCCTCTGCAGTATGCACACAGTACCACATAGTGAGCTGTGATCTTTCCAGAGCACGGGTGTTACCAATGTGACCTATGCCCCTGCATCGGGTGCACACGTTGTGACATGGCACATGCCATGTCCCATGCACGTGGATGTCTGGCTGCAACATTGTCACACCATGACATGACCTATGCATGACATAGCACACATCCACACTGTCCGCATATCAGTAGGGAATGTGACACGTTACACTACTATGGTTGTATGTCACATGGGCCACCACAGGGCCATGTGCACGATGTCCACCACACACAATTGTCAATGACCCAGACAGACAAGGCCATGGTCGATACCTACAGGCATGTTTCCACACAGTACATCCACAGTGGGTAGTCACCGTTGCACCCGGTACACACATAGTGGGCTCATCACTGTAGTGGCCCCCCTGGACATCCGATGTAGTACACCACTGACATGGAATGCCTCTCCACAGCTACTACAGGTGCCTCCAATATCCACCACATACGTGCTGCTGGGCGGCTTAACTGACTGACAGACATGGCAATGTAATGCGTCCAGGTCACGCATCACACGGAAACATAACTGTGTCCTGCTACTGTGCAGTGGCACAGTGCCCGCCTCCACACTGTACAGCTATGTACACAGCTCACACCAACCGCACCTGCACAGACATCCCTGTTAACCATACATTGTATCTGTGGACTGTACACATAACACTGCACCATGACAGCCATTGTGATGTGGTGCATGCGGTGGGACACCATCGCCACATGTCCACATGATACCACATGTTTGCGGTGTACATGACATAGTGTCGGCAGACATGTGTACTGTCAACTTCGCCATTGGCTACACGGTGTATCAGCGGTGATGCATGCAAACTACCATGAATGTGTGTACTGCATGCCTACTAAAAGACACCTGCCTGTTGTACTGTTCCCACCAGGGCAGTGTGCATACTGCCACTAGGAATGTCTGGTCTACATTCACTGGTCTGTGGTGTGTGAATGCTGCATGCCACCTGCAATATCACATGCATGATGTCTGTGTGTGTGTGTGTGTGTGTGTGTGTGTGTGTGTGTGTGTGTATTGTAACTGACGGTATGCCTTTGTATTGACAGGTGCTGTAGGTGAGTTCCCCTCCTGCGGTCAAGCTGATGCTAGTGTCCCCACAGATACTAGTGGTGATGACCATGTGCATGAGGCACAGGCAGGGTCATCACAGGCACACACTGTGCCATTGGATAACATCACACTTACGTCCCCTTCATCCCTGAACATGGTTTGGATGCCGACACATACCCCAACACCGTTGCCCATAGATGACGGTCAGTCAGCGTCTGTTGGCATCGAGCAGGAATGTGTGGTGGCTGCAGAAGGTGTGGGTACACACGATGTTGCCAGTGTAATGACTGGTGCAGTGCCACGCAGGCATGTGGCAGGTGCTGCTCGTAGGGGGAGCACCGCTAGACATACACCTGCCGTACAGGGTGCAGCAGCTGGTATAACCAGACGCATGTTCCAGACTGTAATGGCGGCGCAGGCACGTGCCGAACGGCAGAACCAGGAAGGGCAGAGGCTGCAGAGGTCCGCAATCCGTTCCTTGAATGACAACATCCAGGCATTGGCGAATGCCCAACAGCATCTTGCCGATGTTCTGGATAGGAGATTGGGTGAGATGGCTAGTATCCTCAACCGAGGCATGGCCATCCTTGAGCGTGGGCTGTCCGTGCAGGAACACCAGGTAGGGGTGAGGCATAGGGCACGTGGGCGTGGGCCAGCAACACCACTTGGTGCAGGTCAGCGTGCGTGCCACCTCCCATGCCCGCCCACCCAGTGCTGGTAGCAGCAGCAGTGCAGCTGCTACTACACCGACCACACCAGGACAGAGCAGGCCACGTGGACGTGGCCCTGGACGGCCCTGGCTTGGGCACGTTTCCAGCGGACATGTGACATCGGAGAGTGGACTGTCTGTACCTACACCCGGTCGTGCCCAGGCAGGCCCGGTCGCGTCGTAGGCGGACACAGTGAGCCGTAACACCTGCACTGTACAGTCTGGGGCTGCCAAGCATACCCCGTGTAGGCATCACAGATTACTAAACTGTGTACACACAAACCCACACACAGCAAACACGACTGTAGGGCTCCACCACACCCACATGCAATGTACACAGTCATGCCCAGTCAATGCACAGGCACTTATACACACACATGATGTCATCCATTGGTACAGCCTATGCCTGTGGCACACATATCACCCTGTGCATATGATGAAGTCTCTGCCACATAACTGTGAGCTACACCATCAGTGCATGGTTATGCAAACATATTCTGATGCACAAGACACATGGTGGACAAGATAGTGAGAGGTGTATGTGATACCTGTGTCCGCATAGTATTGATGTGTATGTTGTGGTGTGTGTGTGTATGGCTGGTGACAGGTGTGTATGTGATGTGGGTTGTGCACTGACATCATGCAGCAGACATACCATGCAGGACAGGTGCAGCATTCATTGATCTGTGTACACAGTATGTGTGGTGGTTACATGTGCAGCACCATGTTGGTTCAGTTAACCCGTATGACAATGATGGTGTACTTGCATGTGCCTACTGGGAGCACTGTAATTAGTTCCCCACGCCAGTGGTGGGGTACCTACAGGCACGCCTGGCAACATCAGCATAGCACAGGTACCGCTTTTCGGCATGGACCCCTACATAGGAACATAGGCACATGTACATAACAGGGTATGTGCCCTACGACATGTGGACCTAGCATGACCGTGTGTGGCTGCTAACACCCCTCAGGATGGGGATGCCACATCCATCAGTCCCCAGTCCCTCGTCTAGCACTGACACACAGATGATGCCTGGTGCATAACTATATCCACACATCCACACCTCATTATTACTCCTGGACTAAGGCAATCAGTGCCTTTCCTTCACATGGGCTGGCACTCCTCTACGTGTTGTAGGGGGTCTCCGCCATTGACCCTGTTCCCCAGCACGTCACACTCAACTTTGTGGTGATGTGTGTGACAGTCGCTTCTGTGCCCGTGTTTGCCTGGAGCCTAGGAAGTGTAATATGCCCATGTCACCCTGGTCAGACATGGCCGTGTATGCCAGGCACAGATCACCACAGAGCAGACGTGCTGTGAAGGTTTACAGCCGGAGTCCCCTTGGTCGTGCAGCTTGTGACACATGTCCTAGCACCGTCATCCCCGCCTTGTGTAACGTTTGCGGCCCTCCCGAGTGCTGCAGGTGTCAGGTTAGCTACAGGCCAGATGTGCCAATGTACGCAGTCATTGCTCTGGTGTGTGATGTGTACAGGGGTACAATGAACACCCCTGATGTCGATGTGATTCCTTCCAGACCAGGAGGCCACAGTGGAATGTCTTCACACCCACATTGCCATTGTGTGTGTTGACAGATGTTAACGACAGGTGTCGTAGCCATTTCCATGAACATGTCCACCATCTGGAATGGCTTACCACCTACATGTGACATTGGGCCGAACATGTCCTTCACACTGGGTAGGTCTGCACCTTCTCTGGCATGTAGTAGCAGGCCATGGCTCTGGCACCACTTATCCATGTCTATGACGCCCTAGGTGGATGTCCGTGTCACATGGGGTGTTGGGTATGGTGGCCGGTGCGTTGTCATCTGCATACCTTGTCTGCCACAATCCCCCTATGATTGCATGCACAGTGGAAGGTCAAATGCCATATGGCAGGGGGCCCAGGACTGAGTCCTGTGGGCCTCCACTGGAGACCAGATATGAGTGTGACAAGGCACCAGGAACACCAACCATGTGTGGTGTGACCTCCAACCTTTCTGAGAAGCATCGGGTGACATATGTCCACACATGTATGCTGGCGAGCCTTTCCATGAGTCCCATGTGTAGTGTGCTCTGAACGCTCCCACCAGGTCATGGTACTGTGTGCAAACCCACGTATCCCCATCAATGGCCGTGGTGACCACTCAAGACAGGACGAGCAGGTTCGGGAGGCAGGATCCGCCCTTGACTATGTTGTTGTGGGCATGTTCCGGTATTGGCTGTACACCGCTGTCTGTATCCATGGGCACCTGTATGGACCTCCCCACAGCTTTGCAGACAAGGCTTGTCAAGCGGATAGGGTGTGGCTGTCTACAGTCCATAAGAGCACTACCCTGGCATAGTGGGACCACATATGCCATATGACGTCCATTGGGGACATAGCCCATAGTAAAGCTAACATGACACAGTGGCCGCATGTGTGGGCCGAGGCCCTCAATGAGGATGGGTAGCACACAGCCAGGGACACCATCGGTGCCCAGTGGTGCTGTGTCAACCGCCATACAGATATGGGATCATTCCAGGCCATATGAGATGTTTGGGAGGTTACACTCTGGTGGGATGGATATGTCCCCTCTTGGGGGGGGTGGGATGTATGCATGGAAGATGTCCGCTGGTTTGCAGACAATGTCTGTGGGTGCAGTGACCGTTGTACCATTCTGGACCATTTCCAGCCAAGTCAGTGTGCCCCCAACCATGTCCTTACCACAGTTAAGGAAGGCCCTATGGTTGTCTCATGTGCCCTCTGCAGTACCACTCCCACAAGCGGCCGTGGATGATTGTATGTGTGGCCGTATGGTGACGCCAGTATGAATGGGGGATGGTTTCCCTGGTATTGACATTGCTCTGTCATGTATTAGCTCCAACTGTTGATGTACAGCTAGTCAGTGGCTGGGGTCCACCACACCATGTGCCTACCTGTGGTGGACAAGGTCCTGATGTTATCATGTTTGCCTGTTGCAGACATGCATGTGGGTGCTCAGAGAATGCATTCATTAGGCGGTTGCCAGTCTGGCCTGGGTCAACACTGGCATGGAGGACTTGTAGGGTACCACACCAGTCGTATGATGTGTGTGGTTTGTTGTGGAGAGGTCAACACTTAGGTCCCCCATGCCGGTGTTGGTTACAGGATGTGGATGACCAGTGGATCCACTATACGGTCTGGCATCACCATTGAGGGCTGTACATCCTGTGTGGGGCATATCCTCACCATGTGTGATGGGCAGAACTGTCAGACATCCCCCCCTAGTATGTATGGTGCATGGCTGTTTAACAGTGGCCAGGTGTGAGAACACCTGTGACCGGTGGCATAGTGTGTTGTGCCATGGCTGATGTTCCCAGTCTATGTATGGGTGGTTCATGTCACCCAATACGGTGCTGTTGTGAGAGCATGCCCACTCACCAGTGTCCTCAGGACATCTGTGCAGGTAGCCTGTGTTTGGGAGGGTTGTCTGTAGCATGCAACAAACTGTAGGCCAGTCCTACACATGGTTAATTGCACCTAGATATTCCCCGATGCAACGGCCATGTCTGTGGCATGGCGGGTTGCTGTTGTGTGGCTGGACACACGACGGTCCACATTCCGCCACCGATGCCCACGCACCATGTGTATGCATGTCTGCTCTGTGCAGACTCTAAGTGTCTGAGCATGCCCAGTAGGCAGCTGTGTAGATAGACACACAGCACAGTGCAAACCGCGGCCGACTGCAGGTATACCCCGGGTGCATGCCTGTATCCCCTTCACAACGGCCACGTCTGTGGCATGGCCAGGTTTCTGTTGTGTGGCTGGACACACACGACGGTCCACATTACGCCACCCATGCATTAAGCACCATGTGTATGCATGTCTGCTCTGTGCCGAGTCTAAGTGTCTGAGCATGCCCAGTAGGCAGTGATGTACTGATCAGTAGTTACTTGGTATTCCCGACAGCAGCACTAACGTGTTACTGTACGGTGACCTTGGGATGGTAACGGGCTGCGTGACTGCGCACTCTGACCTAACTCCTGATCAGGCGCATTGCCTCTGCAAATGATACCACCCACGTAGGGGTATGCCTCCTGACAGCGCTCTGCTCAGTAAACTCGGTAGCGCGTTCTGTAAATGCTTCGTACTGTAGTGTGTTCATGTAGATAGGCGTAGGTTCGTCTCCCATCCCTTCCGTGTGTGTGTGTGTGTGTGTGTGTGTGTGTGTGTGTCTCTGTGTGTGTGTGTGTTTCCAGCTGCCTCTGCGAATGAACATGCTTTTAGGCGCTCCGCAACACAAATCTTGGCTATTGCCAACTATTGTCTTCGGGTGACGTCACCAGCCTACAAGTATGCCTCTGACAGCGCTCACTTCAGTAAACTCGGTAGCGCGTTCTATAAATGCTTCATACTGTAGTAAGGTCATGTAGATAGGCGTGGGGTTCGTCTCCGTCCCTTCCGTGTGTGTGTGTGTGTTCCCAGCTGCCTCTGGCAATGAACATGCTTTAAGGCGCTCGCAACACATACCTTGGCTATTGCCAACTATTGTTTTGCGGGTGGCGTCACCAGCCTACAAGTATGCCTCTGACAGCTCACTTCAGTAAACTTCGGTAGTAGCGTTCTGTAAATGCTTCATACTGTAGTAAGGTCATGTAGATAGGCGTAGGTTCGTCTCCGTCCCTTCCGTGTGTGTGTGTGTGTGTGTGTTCCCAGCTGCCTCTGCACACATGCTTTAAGACGCCCGATAACACATACCTTGGCTATTGCCAACTATTGTTTTAGGTGACGTCACCAGCCTACAAGTATGCCTCTGACAGCTCACTTCAGTAAACTTCGGTAGCCGTTCTGTAAATGCTTCATACTGTAGTCAGGTCATGTAGATAGGCGTGAGGTTCGTCTCCGTCCCTTCCGTGTGTGTGTGTGTATTGTGTGTGTGTGTGTTCCCAGCTGCCTCTGCGAATGAACATGTTTTAAGACGCTCCGCAACACATATCTTGCCTATTGCCAACTACTGTTCCGCTGGTGGCGTCACCTGCCTACAAGTATGCCTCTGACAGCAGCTCACTTCAGTAAACTCGGTAGCGTTCTGTAAATGCTTCATACTGTAGTAAGGTCATGTAGATGCGTAGGTTCGTCTCCGTCCCTTCCGTTGTGTGTGTGTGTGTGTGTGTTCCCAGCTGCCTCTGCGAATGAACATGCTTTAAGGCTCCGCAACACATACCTTGGCTATTGCCAACTATTGTTTCGCAGTGGCGTCACCAGCCACCAAGTATGCCTCTGACAGCGCTCACTTCAGTAAACTCGGTAGCACGTTCTGTAAATGCTTCATACTGTAGTAAGGTCATGTAGATAGGCGTAGGTTCATCTCCCGTCCCTTCCGTGTGTGTGTGTGTGTGTGTGTGTGTGTGTGTGTGTGTTCCCAGCTGCCTCTGCGAATGAACATGCTTTAAGATGCTCCGCAACACATACCTTGGCTATTGCCAACTATTGTTTTCGGGTGGCGTCCACCAGCCTACAAGTATGCCTCTGACAGCGCTCACTTGAGTAAACGCGGTAGGGCGTTCTGTAAATGGTTCATACTGTAGTGAGTTCATGTAGATAGGTGTAGGTTCATCTCCGTCCCTTCCGTGTGTGAGTGTGTGTTTCCGTTGCTTTTGTAACTTCATCTGAAAAAGCAAGTTCTTAAACTGTTCACAATCAACAGTGTGATATTTAAAATCTTGTTAAGACTCACATTGTTGATTGTGAACATTCTTAGACTTTGCTGTTTTCTGCAGACGTTGTGGAAACAACAAAAGCGTTACATGTTTTAATAAACTGTTTAAATGTTCACGAAGACTTGTGTTGTGTCGAACTTCGGGACTATTCTTGCAGCAGGTTGCTGGTTTGTTTGTGTTTCATAGTACAATATCATGTAATACGTGTGTTCATAGTATGCTGTCTGTGATGTTGACATGTGTGTGTTTCGTTAGCAGTGCGTCTGTGCCTTCTATGCTGTGGCTACATGTTCATTGTTCGCATAGAAAGTGACAAATGGAAGTGTAAGGGTGGACATTTAAAGCCTGGATACTTCCATGTTATGTGTAGTTCTCACGGGCCAGCGGTGATAAGCATACATGTCTATGTAGTACCTTTGGATACCATATGCGGCGTCGTGGGCCGAAATGTTTAAGATGACTGTTCCATCTACCTATGTGTGACATGGTTTGTGGCCATAGGGTGCCAGCAAGTCTTTCCTGTTCATTGGGTGTTTGCCATGGTCTATTGACATCAATCCTATTAATTCACCGAAGGATACATTTCATTGGTGGCAACACCATAGTTTGACCATCGTATGTCATTCCCAGCAGACGTTGAGATTGTGCCATTGGTATGTTTACACAGGTGACCCATCTGTTCCACTGTATGGAAGCGTGTGATCCCCAGTGATGTGCTGGCAGATTGAGTGCTGTGTACGCCGGTATCTGCCCAGCGTTCTGGCTTTGAATGGGGAGTGTCTACTGTAGTCCCTATCTGTATTTCCTGGGTTATGCCTTGCAACAGCTGTGGGATTCCCCCAGGTTTGCAGCTATGGGTGCCATCTTGGCCGTACGTTCGTCCATCCATGGGAACTGCCTACTGGACACTAGTATCGGGCTGTAAACATTTCACAGCTGCATTCTCCATTTCCGGTGGATGATCGGCATTATTATTGCGGTAATGCATATGCCATGGCCGATCCATACGGGCGGGACAACGAATCTTCTGCCAATCCTCACCGACACCCATTTTTGCGTACCCACGATCCCATGTCTGCAACCCTCGACGGTACTCCTTGCACACCCTTCGTGTGCGGAAATGGGATGTGAGCGCGTGTATGGGCGCAGCAGCCTGGGGAGTCCTATTCATATGTCCTGCATTTCATGCACGGCTGTCATCACCCTTGGAGGCGCTTGTGGAGCATACATCTACCTGTGCCGTAGTCACGGCAGTCACCTCTTCCGGTTCACACTATGCTGCCCACACTTGCTTAAGGTAATTTTTGCGTCCTGCAATGGACAATCGATGTGCATATGTAAAGTGTAGAACATGTTGGACTGTGTCCATTGCCCCAGTGGGTTTGACTCACGCCCTATGTTCCCCAGTCGCGCATGTCTGTCTGCCTACCCATATTATGTATTGCTACGGAACCCGTGTCCTTCCACAATTAACCCATATGGTGTTACTGTAGTACTGCAGGTTGGCAACTGCTTTAAGTAATCCTCAGAGGTACCATTGTGAACTATATCCGCCACTGTATTGTCATTATAACACAGCGGTACATGTAGAACCTATTTATTCATGACAGTATGTTATTTATGTGTAGAACGCATACATATTTTAACCATAGTATGACCTTCCTAGTTGTCGTTGGTGGTGTGCCATGAATATGTGTGCCACAGGTTAGCCCATTATGTTCCGCCGAGAGTGGAAGCCGGGTGATCCCCACATACTTGCTAGCACCTTGGCTGCTGTGTATGCGGGATTAGCATGGCGGTCTGACTTTGTATGGGAGTGTCTACTGTAGTCCCTAATGTATTTCCTGTGTTATGCCTTTCCGCAGCTGTGTAATTCCACCAGGTGTCCAGTTATAGGTGCCATCTTGGTGGTACACTTGTCCATCCATGGGAATTGCCTACTGGACACTGATGTAGGGCTGAACACATTTTACACCTGCTTTTAGCATTACCCAGTGGATACTTTGCATCCTGAAGTGGGGAGTAAGGCACGTGCTATACCCACAGCCCTCCGCAGGCGGGACAACGGATTATCTGCCAAACAACACCAGCCCCATTTTGCATACCCAGGATCCCATGGCTGCAAACCCCATGGTGCGCGTACACATCCTTCATGTGCGGGACTGGGATGTGGGCCTTACTTCTATGGACCGACAATCTGGGGACTTCTGTTCATATGTCCTGCATTTCATAGACAGGTATCATCAACCTTAAACAGCTGGTGGTGCATATGTCTAGCTGTGCCGTAGTCTCGGCTGGTACTCTGATTGGACGATCCGGGCGGTAATGGTGTAAACGTGATATATTTTGGGAGTCCTACAATGGACACCGATGTGCATATGTAAAGTGTAAGAGTGTTGGACAGTCACCAGCTGGGCAGTGGTATTGACTGCGGCTGTATGTTCCCCAATCGTGGATGTCTGCTTGACTACCCATATTATGTATTACTTGGCCTATCTATATCCACGTGCCAGTAAATATAGCAATCCTTGCGTCCTGCCCATCTTCATACGTCATTATTGAACATATACCGCCAAAACAGACAATGACATAAGCGATAGACTCCACAGTCAAAGATCACGAACACTGTCACCTACTAACATGGGGCATCGTGGGAGTACCTGAAATGCATTACATAGTTGTCCCTTATACACTTCCTTCAGAGTCAGTTTAAAGTCAATTAATCAATAAACCTGCTCATAGTTAGTGGACAGTGCTACAAGTCTTGATTATGGCGTGACATATACAAATCAGTGTTGCATTCATTACTTCTGCAAACAATAATTCCACAGCATTGTGTTAATATAAAGTCGATATCGGTCAATACAATCTGTATCTTGAAAATAGTTGATAATTGTTGTGAGTAAACCTTAGAATGTAAAAGTGTTGATCAGGATATTTTTATATCAATGTGTATAATTGTAGCATGACGATTCCAAAGCATGGAATCAGTAAGTACTATTTAAGCATATATTGTACAATTATGAATGTAAATGAGTGGAGGACACATCCTTAACCTTCACTGCATCCAGTGGATCACACACACCACACTTTCGCACTCCTAATTGTGGGTTACGGCGCAGGCTATTACGCATATCCGTATTCTGTTTATAAATGTTTACTGGGTCTGTGTGGTTCGCGTGTTTTGTGTTAGTTGTGACTATTCCGTAACATACGTCTGATCCGGTTGACGGACGTGTGCAGAACGCGCACAACTTTATACATGTAACAGTCTTTGCAGCATGGGCGATTAACGCATTAACGTTCACATCTATATGTTCCATAGTCGTAATTCAAACATGACTGCATTCACGTTTGCCAGTTACTGTGACCACTACCGTTAGCTGCTCCAGTGTCATTAATATGCATACCCATGGTACTTAAGTACATTTACATATCCCACCCCGCGCAGTCACGCACGCCACAGGCATCCATTCTCCTGCTGGGAAAGGTGCGGTACTGCATGTTAAACATTCCTTATTCCCCTCGCATCATGGCCCAGGATGCATGTCGTGACGCAGGGATGTTCAGATGACAGGTGCTTATATCCCCACGCCACAGGCCTTTGATTGTCAGGGTGTTGCTGTGGTGCTTTGGGTTTGGTCTTGTCCAGCGTATGCGGAACTGCCCTGACCGTGTAACCCGAAAATGTTAGATGAGTCACATGGGCACGCTTTGTCCGTGTGCTATGGTATCCACTAATTCACCCCCACCATTCATAATCGATTGGCGGTGTACCCGTTGTAGATCTTGTTATACTAATTGCACACAGTCTGGTCGAACGTACCTATTTCCATTACTAACCCTCGGTATGTATGACTTGTGTTACGCAATATTACATGGGTTTACCATTGGCGGCTTTCACTGAGCCACAGACATGTCCGTTGTTTGGTTTTGGGCGGTTCCGCTGTGCTACACATTTAACATGGCGGAACAGCTTGAACAGCTCAGCCAGGGGACATCGGGTTCTCCTGCGTCGCTGTTTAGTATTGAATAAGCTATGTGGAGTTTGTTTCACAAAGCGAGACAATGTCGACATTGGTAACGGACATCTCACGCGACGTCCGCACCGCTGGTGGCGTATGTCTGCGTTTGGGCGGCGGACAGGCATTATGCTGTGCCATTATGTCTGGGAATATATGGTTTCTTGCCATAGATGATATGCCATACTAGCAATGACCCGTCTGGGTACTGCTGCATTACCCACGGAAGAGTGGCCTTAGGTTAAGTGGAGCCCTAGGCAGAGGTTGCCACCGCCAACATCACCCGCTACCCCTCCTGGTCTACCTACACCGACAATGTCTGGAGAGGTGCCCGAGTAGAGCAACGCCCTAGAGCGGCTGCCTACCTGGCCTATGCCTGAGGCCGGCTATATTGTGTGGTCCCTCGGGCATCGGACTTCGGGGAACACACCCGTCTGCCGTGGGTATGTCCAGCATTACCCACATCCAGCCGTGGTGTATTGCCATGATGTTCCATGTGTACAGTGGTGCCGGTTACCATACATATGCCTTTCTCAAAGCCTATTTCACACTTCTGAACACTACTGTGGTCTCCTTTAAAGGCCCCTGAGCCAGTGGTGAACATCACTCAAACCACTGAATCACGTACATATGCCTTCCACCAGCACCTACAGGACTGCATGGATCAGGCAATCCCATACAAAACTGAGACTCTTTGTACCACAGACAAGCATGCAGTCTGGTGGACCCCAGCCATGAACTAGCTCTACAACGACAGGAGGTAGATAGTACAGGTTAAAGCGGAATACTTGTGTATTTTATCACACCCTTGCTCATTATATGTGAAGAACTACAAGCTGTCATGAGAATCATCCAGGGGGAAATTCAACAGAGAAATTAACAAGGACTCAACAGACATTCATAAGTCCGTCTTTAGCTATGTTGGACACCTGGGAGGACACTCCCAGATATGCTCACACCGGGTTCGCAATGATGTGAAGATGACTGAACCTACACACATTAAGCCAGCATACTGGCTGACATGTTCAGTGCTAACATCCCCCCACATGGAGAGTTATCTATACCTGAGACTTGTCGATCCTGGAACATCTGTAACACACAGGTGGGAAATGCTGTCTCCACGGCAGTCAACACAGCATCCATGGGACAAGATGGTGTCCCAGCTGTGTACTCCATGAACTCTATGGGGAATTCATTAAACCCACACTTAGGACAGCTGTTTAATCTTAGCCTCACCTCAGGATACGTGACTTTAGTAGTAGCACAAGGCTTAACTGTAGTCACACTTCACATAGATGGTGCCTCCACTGACCCTGGTTATTACCATCCCATTAGCTTGACAAGCCTCTTATCTTGCAAAGCCATGGAGAGGATCATAATGGAACTCATAGATAAAGACATAGGGACCCCGCGATACTTTGGATACACCCCAGTTTAGCTTGGTCAAAAGTCAGATCATGCCTTTTACATCGCGGCGTTTGACCTTGTAGGATCAGTCACCAAGGCCATTGATGAGGGTAAAGCAGTCCATACAGCCTACCTCAACCTGGCAGCGGCCTTGATTACACAATACCACTCGGGTATCAGTGATAAACCCGGCTATCTTGAACGTATATCCATACATCGCCATATGGATTGCAAACTGGCTAAGTCACAGAACACACATGGTCAGTAGTTGCTGGCCCCATGTCATATACTCACAGCCAGTCACAAGCTGCATCCCATGTGGGGCCCAGTCCTGGGTCCACTATTTTCAGCATCTACGTTTCCAAAGTACAAGCAAACATACAGGGGTTATATGACAATGTTTGCAGATGACTGCAAACTGGGTGCCATAGTCACACACACATCTGCACAGATATCCTTCAGGAGTGCCTCTGCCAGATGTGGAGGAGGCAGTGGTGGCCGGAGACATGGCCTACAGCTACATGCCAGGAAATGCATAGTCATACCCTCTCGGGAAGAACAAGGTTACCCCTAGCTATCATATAGGTGGCAATCCACTGAGCACCAGAGGGAGTTACCAGGGATCTGGGGACCGGGTTGCTGTTGTTAACCGCTCGCTAGACACACACGTAGCTAACGTGGTTAGGTAGACCTTCCACATTGCCCACATAATCATGAAGGGATTCACATCTAGATCAGGGGAGGTCATTGTCCCCTTGTACTCATCACTCATTAGACCTATGATTGGGCACAATGCCCCGCTCAGAATGTATCTGACCCGACACCTGCAGCAGCTGAAAGGCACCAACAGTTCACGCCGACCATGCAAACAGATGCAGGGTCTCAGGAATATGTGTTATACTGACCAACTGAAAGAATTACAGATGTATATAGTTGCATACCACTTGCACAGAGGTGACCTGTGCCTGGCATACAAGGCCATGTCGTTAACCCAGATCTGATGAGTATGTTTCCACCTAGAGAGGTTAGATCCCCAGAACCACAAGGGCAGGTGACGTACACCTTGACACTGGGTGATTACTAGAACGGTTGGTGGGACAGATTCATCACCCAGACACTCACTATGCTGTGGAACAACATCCCAGTACATGTGAGGGCAGGCACCTCGCTGGCCTTCTGTTAGTATTATGACATGGATGTCTGAATTGATTTATTTAAGTAACCTTCTAAATGTATATTTACATTACCACATTGTGAATCTTTTACATTTCGCTGGTCTATTTTACATTAGTCATAATCATACTTGGTTTATCTGTGCATATTATGGTTCATTTATATTACTAAGTGTCTGGCAGTTCCTTCTAATATATATTGGCACAGTCCCAGAGAACATATATATGTAGGGCTTACACAGTCAGACATTTGAAAACATTATGTTGGTTCATCTTTCATATATATACATATATTTCTATTTCTATGAAGAATGTACCTTTCAAGCAATGTCTTGGATGTCCTCACTGTGTGGGAATCTGTAACCCAAGTAATGTTTGTTTGCTTGTTTGCCTTTGAGGCATCTAAGCAATAATGCCCAGCACATCTAATTTACTGACCACCAAGGGTTTTACATGTAGTAGGCTGGACTGCATTGTATGTATTCTGAATAAGTCTGCTTATGAAGCAGACGAAAAACAGCTTCAGTAAACTATGGTGACTGCATTTAATTACTGGTGTGCTCTGAGTGGTCACTGACGGGTGTCTACAGTAAATTCGCCTTTTGCTTTGGACTTCATCGGCTGGTTGTCTGTGTTTGTTGTATGGGGCATGTCACGTGTAGTCCCTATGTGTATTACTTGTGTAATGCCTTACTACGCAGTGTAATTCCAACCGGTTTGCAAAGTTAAGCGTGCCATCTTAGTCACATCGCTTGTCCATCCATGCGGATTTGCCTACTGGACACTGGTGTAAAACGGCTGCTGTACATTACGACACACCTGCAATTTGCAATCTCCGGTAGATGGTTTGCATTATTAGTGGAGATTACGGCAGGTGCTCGACATTATCCCTCCCACGGAGCTGGACAAAGGATTGCCTAAATCACAACACTACGAGGCCAGATTCTACATACCCAGACTCCCTGACTGGGCAACAGTCGACAGTACCCATTACACATCCTTCATGTATGCGGGACTGTGATGCGGACGCAGTTCTATGGACACGCACTTGGGTATTTCTGTGCATGTGCTGCATTTCATGGACAGCTATCATCAATAGTGAACACGCCTCGGTGCATATGTGTACCTGTGACGCAGACGGCAATGAGATCACGCGGAGTAATGCAGTAATGCAGGAAGCTAGCAGGCACTCCATGAATAGAATTTTTTGTCCTACAAATGGACACCGATGTGCATATGTCAGGTTAGATGTTGCTGGACTGTGTCCACTGCCCAGTGCTTTCACTGCTGGTGTATGTTCTACTAATCAATGGATGTCGTCGTTTCACTACCCAGTCTACATGATGCTACATAACCAGGTGATTTAGTACTGTGAACAAATGACATACATGCAAAGATACTGGTTAGCAACTGCTTCATATAAACCTCAGACATCCCAATGGGACATATCCACAATCGTGATTTCCAATATAACACCACCGAACATATTATTTGATTACCTATGTTTTCATTTAACCATGTTGTCTTCATAGGTGGGAAATGCCATATTTACATATTATCCTACTTGACGTTAGTGTGTGTGCCATTAGTATGTGTTCCACGGGTCGCATTATCTGTTCCGGGCTGTGCACGGCATGGTGCTCTCATTCTGTTGCTGGCAGATTGAGTGCTGTGTACGGCAGTGCTTACTGACCCACGGTCCGGGCTTTGTATGTGGAATGTCAACTGTAGTCCCTATGTGTATTTCCTGTGTTATGCCTACCGCCGCTATGTAATCTACTCCGGTTTGCAGCGTTGTGGGTGCCATCTTGGCCATACGTGGGTGTCCATCCATGAGAATTGCCTACTGGACACTAGTATAGGGCTGTACACATTCCACACCTGCATTTAGCATTCTCCGGTGGATGGTTTGCATTATTAGAGGAATGTAAGGCAGGTGCTACGAACATCCTCCTCCCACGGGCGGACCAAAGGATTGCCTGCGTAAACAACACCGAAGTCCCGAGTCTACATATCCAGAATCCCTTGACTGTAAATCAATTTCATAGTACCCATTACACATCCGGCCATGTGTGCGTGGACTGCGATGGACGCAGTTCTATGGACCCGTACCCTGGGTATTTCTGTGCATCTGTGCTGCATTACATGGACGGGCTATCAGCAACATTAAACACTTTAAGTGCATATGTACCTGTGATGACAATGAGCTTTAGTTAGGTGATGAAATAAGGCTGGCATTCCTGTCTTTAGAAATTTTGGGTCCTATAATGGACCACCCACTGTGCATATGTAAAGTGTAGAGCTTGACGGATCTGTGTCCTTAGTGAGCAGTGGGTTTCACTGATGCTGTGTGTTGAGCAATCGCGGATGTCTGCTTGTCTACCCATACTGTGTAGTGCTGAGCAGGAGCCGCAGGTCTTCCCACACCAGAAACCAATGGTGTACATCCAATGTTGCAGGTTAGCAACCACTTTCATACCCAGCGAACAATGCGATTGGGGTGGTATTGCCACTTTATTATCGGAACAACACCTCCAGACTGTGTACATCATGGGAGCTTTAGGCCAGGCCCTTACCGCCATTTGCAATTGTAATTAGCACACACACGTGTCAATACATGTATGATAAGACATATTATCATGCAGAAGTTAAACCTATGTTATTTGGACATTGGCTTCTGCTATTGGCATTCGTTGCTGCGAAGTGTTGCCAGTTACCATACACATTGCTTGCCTAGAGGCAGACTACACAATTCCTGCACACTACTGTGGTCTCCCTATAAGGGCCCTGAGCCAGTGGTCGACAGTACTGCAGCCACCATCAATCACATTTCCACATCTACCAGTACCTACAGGACTGCATGAACCTGGCATTCACTTAACCAACTGTGGTTCATTGTACCAATGCCAAGCATCCAGTGTGGTGTACCCCAGCCATACACAGGATGTACAACACGAGGAGGTGGCTACTACAACGTGGGAGCGGACACCTTGTGTGGTATGACACCTTTGGTCATCATATGTGTAGAGTTACACACTGTCAGGCCATGGTCCAGGGCACATTCCACAGATATACCTACATGGACCTGGCTGACGAGAATCATACCACCATCAGATGCTATGCTCAACACCTGGGAGGTCACTCCCCACATAGTGCTCTACCTGGGTTCCACAAAGAGGTGGAGTTTACTCAGCATACACACATTGCCAACAAACAGGCTGACAAGTCCAGTATGGATATCTCCACACCTCTCCCCACACGATGAGATGTCTGTACCAGCGGTTTGTGGTCAACAAATGTTCTGTGACACACAGGTGGGACATGTTCTCTCCAGGGTAGTGGACATAGCATCCCATGAGACCAGCTGGTGACCCTAACTGTGTACTCCACTATCTCATTGAGGCATTAGACCCACAGTTAGGACAGCTATTTCTTTGTAGCCTCACCTCAGGTAAGGCAACTCCAGGTTGTGTCGCGATGGCAACTGTAGTCCACGATCACAGGCCAATGCCTCCACTGAGCCTGGTTATTACTGTCCCATTACCATGAGGTGACCTATCTCTCTAAAGACATGGGGAGGGATCGTGACTGCTGCCTCGTATATGACTGCATAGGGGACATACATACTTTGCATCCAACACGGGTTTGTCTTGTTCAGGGCTGCTCCATGCCTTTAAGGCATGGGTGAAATCTTCGGGACAGTCAATGAGGCCATTGATGGGGTGTTGCAGTCCATACAGCCTACCTCGACCTGGCAAAAGGCCTTCATCACATTACCCCTCAAGTATCGTTGATAAACCCATTGGCTGGGATGTGGGACACGCATTACATCACAGAATGTGTTGGAAACTGTCTATGCATGCGACACAACCCACACAGTCATAGCGTTGCTGGCAGCATGACAGACCTACTGCCTGTCACAAGTGGTGTCCCCATGTGGGGCCCCTTCCGGGTCCACTTCTGTCATACATCTACATTTCCACGGTACAGGCACACACAGGGGTTTTGTGGGCAACATTGTTTGTAGATGACTGCAACACAGGTGCCATAGTGGACGGACATCTTGACACAGATATCCTTCGAGGGGCTCTCCCCAGATATGCATATCTGCTGTCAGGGACATGTCCCACAAAAAAGGGAAAACTGTTTCTTTTTCCAAAATTAATTTTTTCTTCCCATTTTTTTTCCTCTTAAAACCCCACAAAATTTTTTGGCCTTTTGTTTTTCCCCCCCCCTTCCCCCCTTTTTTTCCAAAAACCCCAACCCCGTGGTTTTTTTTTTCTCCTTCCCTGTATCCACTGTAGTGTCTACAATGACTATTTACTCTGCTGTGTGTTCCCCTGACCTATGTTCAGATTTAACAGTATGTGGGTAGTTCTTCGACCGCTATCACTACTGTTAACAGAAACACAATGTAGTCTGGTCCCTGATCTACAATAGAGACAAAGAGGCAAACACTCCTTACCTGAGCCTCCTGTTTAAGGCTGCACGATTTCTTCTTGGGATCCAGTTTTCCGCTTTTCAGCCACAGATCAGACAGTAAACAGCCTCTTTACACACAACAATTCAGTCGGAGGTCTTTTCATTCAAGAAGAACCATTTAGGCAAATTCTCCTGTAGATGTCTAACCAGCCATGCACTCTGACCTGTAGCTTACCAAGGGAATTCGGATTACAAGGATCACAATGTCAAATAAGTTGTTAAACCAGACTGTAGTTATCAGTAGGCTTTTCTAAGTGACAGTCAATAACACAGGAGGCTCGGGTTCAGAAAGTTTTAGTAGTGTACACAGGCAGGCTAAATCATATACAGTCCAAGTATGAGAGTTTTGTCTGACTCTATACAGTAAGCAGTTACTTTATATAGTGTTTACAATCAGCTTTTGCCCACCTTACTGACGTGGTCGGTCACAGGGCATTTCCATCACTATGGTCCACAATAGTCTATACATACGTGGGTGCTGGGGTCGTGCTTTTAAAATGTTTTCCCATGAGAATAACACAGCCTTGCAAGGCACCTTGTCAATTACACTGTCCTTCTGTGATTGTAACTGTTTCAAGGACCCTAGACTGTTCCGATACAGTACTCAGTTAATTTCTTAATACGCTGCTTTGTCTCTCTGGTAAGGAGTTGTACTGTTATCTTCGATTGAGCTCACAAGGCCATCCTCCTCAGAGGTAGGGGTGATGTTATGCATGTACATACATTTATTGTTCTGTAACCCAGCAGATAATTAATGCTGACAGACATAAGCCTGCTGTACTGGTTACTGCCAGGATCAGAATTCCATCACACTACAGCTTAGCTTCACCAATTACATGCAGGCTTACTTCTACTGCCATATTGTACGGTACAATTCAATGCATTATATAGTATTTCGAGTCTAAACTGGCACTTCATATGTGTTTCTATATATATATTTCGAACAACATCCATCCGGCCATATGCATGTTGTTCCGTCCTTTACCTTGACCGTGTGTATTTGGCCGTCCGGCAACGCTACTCTCCACATGTGATGTCCCACTTTCCCCTTCTTTGCCTGTAGCACCCTGTTAGGACGTCCTGTTCGATAGGCACGTGTTCCGCTATATGTGATCGACTTCACTGCATAGCTAAACATCGATGCGGTGGTTCAACAACCCGACTTGTCCACATGTGTACAGTTATGTGCACCGTGTCGTATGCAAACCTATATGGTTTTGACGGGTACATACCACATGCGGGATGTACACATTCTGCAGACACATTCACATGCAGCCATTTACATATCTGTACCTGAGGTGGGCTGGTGACATGTGGGGTACGTATTTGGCCGCGTGGCATTGCCTAACACAAACATCTTACCACATTTCAGGTATGCACATTGTGTGTGGGTGTATAGCTGCACACGGATGCTAGCAGGTTAGGGTGCACAGGTGTACATGGGTGGGACTGACATGTACAATGAGGCTATTGTGTATTACATCTGAATGCATGGGTTCTGCTTCTGGATATTACACTTCAACATACGCCATCCAGTGTATGCGACAGAGACGTCGCTGGGTGTGGGATATGTTGCTATGCACATGTTTGCCTGTGTTTAAGGTGTCTTGATTCCTTCCTGTTGTTATGTCGACACAGCTACCCGGCTATGTACTCACAACTGCTTGTGACCATTATGGTTGGCACCTTTTCCAATGCCCATAGTGAGGCATGTTATGTGGAAACTTCGGAATTTGCAGGACTACACATACCCACGGCAAGTGCAGTTGACAGAACTTCACTTGTTTGCCATACTATAAGCTTATTCTGTAAGCATTTGGGTTCCTTATTCATATTCGTATGCCATGTATGTGTTTCATATACAAATGTATATGTTTTATACTACTATTACATGTATATTGCGGGAATATGTTTGGCAGGGGATCAGAGGTCATTTTCCATTTTTCCGATTGTTGCAGGGACACAACTGTCCAATCAGGGACTGTCCATGGCACATTGGGACAGCTGGTAACCCTGGTGACCATGCCCATGTCGCTACTGGGGTTGCCACCTTTTCCAGTTTCCAAGCTGGGATATTTCCGGGACTCACATATGAGTTTACAGGCCGACACTTACACACGGTCAGTATATAGCATAGAACTTCACTTGTTTGCCTAAGTAGAAGCTTATTGTTGTGGCAATTTGCTTGCTTATTCTGTTTCTTGTGACATTTAGGTATTTCAGTTACAGAAATGACCAATTCATGCTACCATTACATTAAATACGGGATATCATTATGTCCTACAATCTTAGCACATTTGCCATTTTTAATACGTTTTTGGGACACAACTGCCCATAGAGACTGCCCCACCCAAAGTGGGACAGGTGGTGACCTTAGTCGCTGCTCCTATGTCGGTGCGGCGCGCTGACATGCTGCTGTACACCTTCTCTGAGTGTAACCACTGACGGTGCATTGCGGGACAAACGCGGTCATATGCGTATCCTTTGCTCCTTGGATGGGTACACTTAAGCCTTCGTGGCTTGTATTTGCTTCTCCGTTTATTTGGGACTGGTACTATGCTGCACACTCTACGTGCGTTTCATTCTGCACGGGACCTGGCTGCTGCCATTACTATTATGGGCGGACCGTGGCTGTCAGCACATTAGGTTGCTCACCTCATGCCGGCTTAGACACGCCTCCAGATGCATCCTACCTGGGCTCGCTCACGTACACTACGCACGTGTCTGTGGTTGCGGTGCACTCTCATTAATATGCATATGGCGCTACTGCGCCGGCTATTCACTGCACCGCCGGCGCAGACCTTACGCCGGCCTTGCGCCGGGTTTCATGAATCCCGGGGATAAACTTTAAAGGTGTCCCATAGTATAGTATCAGTCACTTCACTATTATCATTTGTTTCCATAATCATGTCTATTTCTTTCATTATCCATTCCCTAAAGTCATTTAACTTAGTTATGTAAGCAGAAATTCTCTGTAGAAATCTTAAATCATCTGTATGTGTAGTTAATGTAAAGTTTATAGCATTATGGTCTGAAAGTGGACAAGTCATTATAGATACATCACTTATTTTAAAGTATATATTATTTGATACACAGACCTTATCAATGTTTGTTTGTGTACCAAACCGATATGAATAGTGAGTATAGAATAAGGAATAATGTTCTCTTAGACCATGTATTCCTTGAAGGTTCATCTGGTTTGTAAAGTCATTTAACATCTTGGCTTGAGATGTTAGTTTTATTTTTCCATTTTTAGAAGTATCATTGCCTGATAATAGGCAATTAAAATCACCTGTTGCTATAATTTCCCCTTTTGCATTTAAAGTAATGATGTCCAGATATTTGTCAACATATTTAGTATTTAGTCCTGGCATCCAGTATGTATTAATCAAAGTATAATACTTCCTACTGATTTCCAGAATAACCATGCTTAGCATCCCATCTTTATCTGAAATTGTATCTATAATTCTTGGCATAGTATAAGTATTTTTCCATAGACTAAGAGTGCCCCTTCTCTTAGTCTTTAAACATGAATCAGCCAGAATGGTACAGCCATCGAATGAGTATTTTTGTAGGTCTTTATTTAATAGATGGATTTCCTGGGCTTTATGCATTTTGATATATTTAAACAAACCAGCTCTTTTGACATTATTGTTCAAACCATTAATATTTAATGATAAACATTTATAAGCCATTGACTATAATGTGGCTAATCTACAATGTATGTACTGTACCTGTGTACTATGTATGTATTCTACCTATGTTCCAAATTTCAGCTGTACACCACAAATCTATTAATTACCTTTATTTTTAAAATTAATATTTTTTTGTTTGTTCTCTCCACTGTAACTCTTTATGTGCTGCATACCACTGTAAAAACATGTCTCCTGTAATTTGTGTGTATACTGATCATGTCTAAATAACTAAATGTTTCTGTAATTTTTCTTTGTGGAGCTTTTCTCCCCAGGCGTCTGCTGAAAAAGAGCCTTTTCGGCTCAGTCAGACACCCCTGGTTAACAAATGTAAAATAAATAAATAAATAATAAATGTGTATGTTATTACTAACTGAAAGACGGTTCTTCAGTGTTGACTTGAAATCTACTGAAAACTTACTTATCATGGATGCATAACATGTATTAAGCACTACTTTCAAAAAACCCAAAACTATTTACAAGCACTTACATGAAACATAAAGTTTCTGGTTTAGTTAAAAACTTAACTAAACCATCTATCCACCACCTCTCCAAATACCAAACATTACAAATTATCTATCTCTGCTTAAAATATAGTATAAAAACAAAAAAAAGAAAAGCATTATGAAAGCAACTGAAGAAATCTGAATCCATGAAATATACATTAGACTGAGAGTGTTCAATATATCTGAAGCTATATGAATATGTCACACATGATAACAGCACCTCTAATACGTAGATATGTCAGAAATACACACAAGATCAAAGTATTTGTGAGATTGGAATAATGGTTAAGGTGTTTTCCTGTCAGACCCAAGGTGCAGGGTTTGATTCTCCCATGGGGTAATTGGCTAGGCTTAAAATGGCCCCCAAAGACAGTAAGCCTAGTACTAACCTATTAGAAGCTGAATGTTAAGAACATTTTTATTATTTCCAAGACTTTTCAAGAAACATCAGATAATTTATCCATTTTGTCAGTCATCTCTCTAACATTTTTCATGTAAGGATCTGTTGAATACATATATATATATATATATATATATATATATATATATATATATATATATATATAAAACACTTATTACAACATAACTATTATATTTTGGAATTATACACACATTACTCATATGTATTAACAATATCTGTGTTGATGTCTTTCATCGGGGGGGGGGCTCACAACCCTCTGTTTAGTTACTAAAGGTTTAGTTATATAACGTAAGTCTGATATTAATATGCATGAATTTTCTAATGCAGCTCCTAGTTCACTTGATGTCCTTTAGTTACTAATAGTGTAACTGATTCTGCAGAATGTATGCATCTATAAGAAAACATAGGCATTTTCAAAGGAGTTAAAACCTTTTATCAGAACTAATTATTTACCATATAAAGTATCTAGTGAAGGATAATAGAATTTCAAGAGAAAATAATTCTAAGTACAACCATTTAACAAGTTTAGAAGGTCAAATTATGTCATCACTGTTGTTTCCTCAAGCTGCAGCTTCATAAACTTGTTAAAAAGTATCTAAATATGCTCATGCACAACAGAAGTTGTATCTAGTGAAGAAAAAAAGCATTTTTGGCAGGAAATTCAGATCCTGAAGCTTTTAGAGTTTACAGAAAGCAAAAAAAAAAAAAAACTCAAGCTGTCTTGTCAGTGCGTGTCATGAATCTTCACTATGAGAACAGTCACACAGAACACCAATTTCCTCACAAAACATCAACATCATTAAAAGATTAACCCTTTCATATAAAAACAGCTATTTAGAAGTAACAACAGCTGCCTCAAATATGAAATCATATTATAACATTTCAATCATTTGCCTACCAGTTAACCAGGCCAGAGTGAGAGAGAAAAAAAAGGAACCTAGTATATATATATATCTATCTCTCTCTCTCTCTCTCTATATATATATATATATATATATATATATAGATATATATATGTATATATATATATATATATGTACATATATATGTATATATATACATATATGCATATATATATATATATATGTATATATATATATATATATATATATATATATATATTCAGCTATCTATAAAACACCATTAATGTACTGTATTAATGTTTAAATATATCTAAACAAAGAGTCTAAAACATCTAGTTAGAAACATTATTCATAAACACCTTGTTACCCCACCACTGACCCACTAGACAAAATGCACATTATACTATTAATGAAGAATAAGAAGATGTACATCATTTGCAGTTATTTAAAAGGGAAAAGTATGTAAAGTACTTATAATCGGAAAAAGAGAGAAAAGGAACATTGGTAACAAAAAGAATAGGAAGAAAGAAAAGAGAGAGAGAATGTTATTTAAATACTTAGTACTGTATGTAATTAGAAGAAGTAGATATAGAAAGAAAAAGAGAAAGTTAATAATAAAAATGATTCACATTACCTTACATCATAGAGAATTTCCAGAATCAAATATATTATGATTCATAAAACAAATCATTTAAAATTAGAAGGAATTTATTCATTTGTTCTTTAGTTTCTTAGTTTTGTTTGCTCCTTCCTTCACAGACCATCCATTCTTTGTTGCCTGTCTCTTCAAACTCTGGGATGACCATTCCATTTCTTCTATGCCTCACAGTATATTCTTTTGGATAAATTCTACTGCTTCTTGTAGGGAATCAAAGATCTTCATTCCTTCTGGCAAGGTGATTTTTATTCTTGCAGGAAAAAGAATTTCATATTTAATATTGGCTTTTTACAGGGACTTAATTAGAGGAACACACTCCTTTCTTCTGGATATGACTGTAGAGGTGTAGTCATTCTCAAAATGAATAACATTTTCACCCATCTTGATAGGGAAATTAGTCCAGGCTGATTTCAGCACTAAGTCCTTGTCTTGCAAGGAAATAAATCTAACTATTATAGACCTGGGGTTAGATGAACTCAGAGATGAAGCTGGATTTGTCAGGGACTGATGCACCCTGTCAATTCCAAAAGAGAGGGATTCAGGCATGTTTAATCACTTATTGAGGAATTGAATCATATTAGCACCCTCTTCTTTCTCAGGAATTCCATATATTCTTATGTCATTCCTCCTTGATCTACTTTCAAGGTCTTCCAGTTTCTCAATCAGCCTGATGTTTTGTTTCAGAAAAAAATCATTATGATGTTCATTTTCTGTCACTTTAGTATCTAGGTCAATTATTGTTTCCTGTAAGGCAAGTATCTGTTCAGATTGTTTTTTTTTTTTTTTTGCTATTCCATTTAGAAGTTCCAGTTGTTTACTGCATTCTTGTTTGATAATATCCATTTTGTTTTTGAATTTGTCCATTTTTAGTGACAGTTCTTGGATGTTGTTATTATAAGATGTAATTCTTTCTTCACTGCCTTCTCCTGATGTGGGTTCTTCGAGTTGTTCATCTTGAGATCTCCAGTAGAAAACTTCTTGACAGGAATAATTAAAAAAGTCTCTTGACTATGTATTAATTTTTAGAAAATAATAAACAGTCTATGTTAATCTTTTATTATACTTTTAGTTAGATTTTTCTAAAAATTAAATATATTTCTTGTCAGGATATTAAAATCTAAGCAGAGCTAAGGATTTCTGCTGCTATCAGACTAGCATCTTGCCCATGCCCCCTTCTGTGCTCTTTCCAAAAGTACTCTGACAATAGGCAGTTTTTAGACTATTCTGGCATTATGTTTAATGTTCCATCTCTGTTGTGTTTCCTTTCTTCTATTCATATGTTCTTTGACAATAGGCATTATCATTTTAAGGCTGTCCTGCAGTTCTGTATGATATTCTGTCATATACTTAAATAGAAAACTTTTCCTCCGCAAGTTTCTTTTGTCATATCTAGCAAGCTTAGAAGATGTCTATCATGTAAGTAAAGCAAATTCATTGGAGGCTTGGGATACTTCCTTTACAGCAAAGAGAAGGGTTAGAAGCACATAGCTTATCCCATTTTTTAATACTTAGATTGCAAAGTTTTGTTAAGCATTCCGATTTCCCCTCTGTTTTGGTGTGGTATACAGATGGTCTCACCCATTTCATCTTAAAGGTTGGCAGACTGTCCATTAATTAAGCTGGGTGTCTTGTAAAATTTGTCAAGGAACTGTTACACAAGAAAACAGTATTTTCAATTATTTCACTATTGACTAGGTTTTTATTGTTTGTAAGGACACTGCTTCTAGGATTCCTGTTGCATAAGCAATGACTACCTCTAGGTACTGGAGATCTTTATTCAGATTTTAAAAGTGGGTTTAATAATTCCATTGCTATGCATGCAAAAGGGACTTTATTATAGGCAAATTTATTAAGGGTTTCTTAGAGCATGAGTTGATTGCTGTCTTCTGACAGTCAAGAAAGACTTCACAGCAATTTCCTGTTTTGTTCATAATTCTAAAACAATAAAATCTAGCCGCATTTCTAGTCTTTGTCTTGTTCATCCCAAATGACCATTCAAGACATCACTATGTACCAGCCTCATTACAAGAAAACTAAAAGGTTTAGCATGCATTCTCTTTTTTGTTTAACATATGTATTAAATAATTTCTTAATTCATTGTATGAGTATGATGTGGAACTACTGTACAGTTAGTTTCCTTTCTGCCTTTGCTATATTTTGTCGAGCTTTGCTATATTTTGTCTAGCTCTGCTTAAGGCATTATTTGTCTGGACATGAGCTAGCTCAATGTAATTTAATCATTAACTTGATGTAGGTAAACGGTGCATTTTTTTTCCTCCACAAAAAAACAAGCACAGCTTTCTCTCCTTCATCAAACCCTAGAAAGGTTAACTGACAAATATAGTTTTCCTTTGCTTGGTTCACTAGTGGTTCTTTTTTAGCATTGAATCTATTTACTCTGCCTTTAGAAACAAGATTCTGTTTCAGACTGACTCACTGCTGAAGCATAGCAGAGAAAAGCTTAAATACTGTTCAGTTTCTTTTCTTTTTGTTTAGCATGATATTCACCTGCTCCCTACTGAATCTATGCTACAGGCAGTTGTATATCAGTTTCTGTAAAGATCTCTTTCGTTATTCAGACATCCAGAAGCTTTTTTGGTATAATCTTTAATATGGGCTGTTCCTTGTTTGTCTTCATATTGCTGGCCTTTAATGCTTTTCTGTTGCAATATTTCAATGATTCAGCGTCAGGTTTCTCCATTCCTTCTACTCAGATCAAAAATCATAGTGCATTTTTGGAGATTTTAATTTCACAGGTTTATCTATAGCAGATCTGTACATCTCTGACAATATCTCTGGCCGTGCTTCTCCATCTCCACACAATTTATAGAGTTTTAACCAATTATTACATCATGAGTTAAATTAGGCAATAAAGCTGTTGATTTAGACTACAAAGTGTGTATGTTTCTTCAGCAATAGAGTATCTTTTCTAATCGCCATATTTGGATATACTTGCATTTTATCTTTAGAAGCAGTTTGTGATTTAAACATATTGTGTTCTAAAAAGTTAAATCATACTTCTTACGTTTAATAATTCCTGTATTATCATTAACCCTACAATAACATTGCATTTGAATAGTTTAGAAACACCACAATGACAGAAAGTTGATATTTATTTATTTAGATGTTTTTTGTTTATTATCTTTCATAATCAGTTAAATGAACTGGTCCTAAACACTGGATCATTTTCAATCATGGTTGTACACTACTGGAAAAGAACAACTGTTCAGCAAAATACCAACAAATCTCAACTTGGAAAGCCAAAAACAAATGATACTTGATATACAGAAACATGCAGTAATGAAATGCATAATACAAAAATAATAATTACTTAGCATGGAAAATAATATAACTGAGGAATAGAAATAAACTGCATAATGCATATGAACATAAAATATTTTCTTTTTCCAGTGATAGAAAAAGATAAGTAACACATGTGCCTAGTAGGAAATCATTTCCACAGTTCTAATATATAACAATTGCACTGAAATACATATTTCTTAAACTGCTAAGAAGTACCGTGTTAAATCTGCCCATAGCTAAGATCTGTAGAATTTTGCTTGCATTATTTTTGTCAAGTTCTAATTAAGACTTAAGAATTTACATTGAATTACCCATTTTTGACCTTACAAATCTGCCCATTATGAATGTATACATGTTAAATCTGTGCAAGAGAGATTCATGTGAAAGCAAACCCTTAGCTAAAATATCTCACTTTAGCTTCTAGTAATCCTGGATATCTCATCTCTTCACGTCCTTGTGTTCCTACAACGTGTCTCAAGCTAGATAAGAAGAAAGCATTTTTAGCAACTCTATTGAGGACATTTCTTCCTTTCTGCTTAACTCTCAAATATTTACACCATTGCCAGAATCAATGTTTTTCATGGGGTTTTAATGTTCATGGTTTACAATGAAGTTACTGGTTTGAGCATCATAGTGGCAACTTATTGAACTATAATAAGTTGTTGCCATTGGTTAACCAAGTGCTGGTCAGTTGTGCCAGATATTTCCTAAAGGGAAACAGTAGGTTCAGTAGTTGCACAGCACTAGCAGCCATGCTTTGCAGTTGGCTAGTAGCTGAAGTTTCATTCGTATGATTTTTTCCATTTTTCTCAGGTGTCCATTAGTTTTTTTTTTTTTTTTTTTTTTTTTTTGTGGTGGATTCAGCATCATCATCATCATCAGCCCCCTTTTTCAGATTTTTTTCTATATGGGGTCGGGATATCATGTTAACTATTACCAACTCTCTTGATTCAGTGCCACACTCCTGCCTTCTTCAGCACTCATGCCTGACTGTCACAGATCTTCTTTCACATAATTTATCCACCTCTTTGCTGGACATCCTCGCTTCCTCTTACCTTCTTCGTCTTTGTCCCAAATCTTCCTCACCAGATCATCTTCTGCTTTTCTGCACATGTCCAAATCACCATAATCTATTCCCTTTGATCTTTTCTCCAATTGGAGCTACTTTGGCTTCTGCTCTTATGTCCTCATTTCTTCATCTGTTCCACAGTGTGCATCCTACCACCCTTCTCAGGCACTTGATTTCCATGACCTCTAGGTTCTTCAACTGTTCTGCCTTTACTGCCCAGGTCTCTGTACCATACAGTAGTACTGGTCACACCACCATCTTGTACACCATACTTTTCTGCTTCTTTGGCATTCTTCTGTCATAGACTACTACTCCTGACAAACTATGCCAGTTGGCTGCAGCCCCTCTGATTCTAGCTTTGAACTCTTCATTCAGACTTCCCTTCTCCTCAACCACCACTCCCAGATACTTGAAGCTGTTTACCTGTTCCACTGTCTTTCCTTCTATCTCTGTTCTCAGCTTCTTCTGATTTCACCAATTTGCTGCCATTAACACTATCTTATCTATGATTAGCTTCATCCCATGTGCTTTCAGTTTTGCATTCCATTCTCCTATCCTTTGTTAAAGTTCTAGCTCCGAGTCAGCCTGTAATGTCACATCGTCTGCATACAGCAACTTTGTTGATCTGTCCCCTCTGACCTGTTTGCTAATGTAGTCCATCACCAGTATGAACAGCAGTGGGCTCAGAGCTGAAGCCTGGTGTAGCCCCACTCCCACTGAGAACCCATCTGTGAGGCTGAACAGTGTTCATACTTGAGTCTTTGGGTCCTTGTATATAGCCTGCACTAATTCTACCAATGTTTCTGGGACTTCAGTCCACCACAGTATTGCCCAGATCAGCTTTCTTGGGACCTTGTCTTATGCTTTTCTAAGTCTAGGAATGCCCAGATGGATTCTCTCCTCATCTCTAGCTTCTTTCCAAGTATCTGTCTCACTGAAAACATCAAGTCAATTGTGCTGCATCCTGATCTGAGTCCAATCCGCTCATTTCTCATGTTACTTTCTACTACTCTGAGTATCCACTTATTAGTCACCCTCTCTAGAACTTTCATGCAATGTGATAGGTGTTCGATGCCTCTGTATTGCCTACATTTGTGGATTTTCCCTTTTTTCTTGTATACTGGCATGAGTATGCTTATTCTCCAGTCATCTAGGATACGCTTTTCTCTCCACACTGCTATTAGTACCCTCAGGAACCATTTCTCTCCTATCTCACCAAGCATCTTTATCATATCTACTGTGATCTCATCTGAGCCTGCTGCTTTCCGTGACTTCATTTTTCTTAGTGCTGTTCCTACTTTTTCTAGGATGGACTCCTTTTCTTCTCTCATCATAGACGGTTTCCAGGGCAGCACAGCTTCTGTGGGGTTTGCTTCATTCATAAGCTGCTGGAAATACTCCTTCCATCTGCCTTTGATGTCCTGTGGACTGGTGAGCAAGATGTTGCTGGCATCCCTTATGAAGGGTGTTTCACTATCTTCTTTATCTTTCTGTCTTTGCCTTGCAACCTGATATACATTCTTTCTACCACTTACAAGTCACTTTCCAGAAGTTGGTACAGTGCCTCCGATGCTGTATTCTTTGCTATTGCAGCTCCTTTCTTAGCTTGTTAGTCAATCAGTAGTTCTTCCTAGCCTGGTTAGTCTTTTCTATCTCCCATTTCTTCCTTAGCTCCTTCTTTCTTTTGATGACTTCCTGGACTTCTACATTCCACCACCAGCTTTCTTTATGTATCTTAGTTCCATACCTGGCTTGGCTACATACCTTTTCTATAGTGCTAACACATGCTGTTTTTAGACTCTGCCATTCTTGTTCAACTCCACCTATTTCCTCCTCTTCTTGGGGTGCTAGAGCCCTGAGTAAATTCATATTGTTTTACAAACAAAATCAGTCAATATAAATAATAACAGTCTGACCATGCAGGACGAATTAGAATGACAAAAGCACACAGGAAATGAAACATTTATAGAATACACATAAAACCATGAGATCAAAAACACCAATCAAGAGTATTTCAATCTATTTGTGTTTATCTTTCACAGTTAATTCCAGTTGCCAAAATATATCTTTTTAAAGTAAATTATTTTGCCAATCACCACAATCGCCAATCCTGGTATTGAACCTTCTCTTAAATACACAAAAAAGAAACTTATTAAAATTTTGACAAACAAGGTTGTGCTTTTCCAAACGTTGTTGCTATCATTTTTCTTATAGCATACGTGTGTTAGTATATGCTGTGTCTTAGTCTTTTTCCAGTCATCCACACGTATTAAGGTGACCATATGGAACATGTCACAAGATACACCACTCCAGTGCTACCACATTAAAAAAAATCTTTACTATAAACAGTTCTATCACCTACTATAACATTGATATACCAACACTGCTTGCAGAGGACACATTTTGCCATACTAGCTCACAGGTTGGATCTTCAGTGTAGTTTAGCCCTCACTAAACAGGCATTAATATTCATGCCACCCTTGTAATAAAAATGTGGTATAACACCCACCTTACTGGAAAGAGCATCAAAGGTCAAAAACTTGCCAGTGTTTAGATATAATATTATTAATTTGTTTATTGTCACTGGAAAACGCCAAGCAAGTAGCCTTGAATCACCACATTTGCTGTGTCAGTCACATAGTCCACCAGTTCAAGTTTAAGGGCAGATTATTAAAGAAATAAAACCAAATGTCCCATGCTGTAGGTCATTTGAAACAACACAAAAAGAAAATGATTTCTCTGCATGTTTTAACATAAATTCAGTTAAAAGTAAAACATCAGTGCCTTTTATGACTGTGGGCTAATAAAGAATAACTATAAACTCATTCTCTGGAAGTTCACAGACTTTATCTAGTTTAATAAACAGTACTCAGAATATTAACAAAGGTCATCCTTCAGAAAATCCTTCAGATAAAAAAACAGGTTATAGTTTCTCTCTTCGGGATAACAGATTCACATCAACTAATATGGTTGTAAGTATCACTTTTAGCATTCTCATTGCTAACACTAATAATATGGACATAAATATAGCTATGGGACTGGATTCAATAACATGCTGTGTTCATGTCATGGCATGATGTGCACATGATAGCACTTCGATTTTTATTCAGTTTATGTAGAGCTGCGCAAACCAGATAGACATTGTGGCATTCTAATGAGTGCATAAGCAGCTGAATTATGTACTAATCAACAAATCCATGATGGCAGAGCTATTCAGCAAGCTATAAATGAATTGCGTACATTCTATGTAGCCATCTGCCATGTACTCCAACACCTATTGGAATACAGTCACAGAAACTTTATAGGAAAGAAAGAATGTTAGGGTCTGCTACTGCTCTTCTGCATGTGTATGTACAACAGGCTCAACTCTATGCTGCTGCTGACAGACCTCATGCAAGGAGAAGGAGGGTCTTTAGACCACATTTAACTTTTCATGGTCTGCATGAAGTGGAAATAGTACAGCACTACAGAGTGGATAGAGACACACTCCAGAAACTCTGCAAACATTGGCTTCCTCACCTGACACCAAGGGCAAACTGAGGGCAATTCATGCCGATGGGGACCAAGGTATGTGTAACACTTAGAATTCTAGTTGCAAGAACCTTTCAGAGACTCACAGGGGAGACTCTATGGGTGTCACAGGCATCAGCATCCAGGATTGTATACCAATTCCTGAATGTTATGCTACAGCATGCAAGTGACATTTCCCCAGTAACCCAGAGGACAGAGCTAGAACTATACAGGAGTTCTACTCCATAGCACACTTCCCTAAAGTCCTGTGTACCATAGACTACACCCACACAGAGATCAGATCACCACTTGAGGAACAGGGAAGGGTCTATAGTAATAGAAAAGGGTTCCACTCCCATAGCTGCCAGGTCATGTGTAATGCGAGGAGAATCATACTGAATGTGTGCGCTGGCAAGCCCAGTAGTTATCATGCCTCTTATATCTGGCACACCTCACAGCTCTACCAGAGGTTTTCCAGGTGTGATATCCTATATGGCCATTTACTGGGGGATTTGGGGGATGCATTGGAACTGTGGCTTCTGATGCCCATCAGAAATGCACACACACACCCATGGAGGAAAGCTATAAAGAGGCCCACACTCGAACAAGAAACATCATAAAGCATGTGTTTGGACTGCTAAAGTCACGGTTTCAGTGCCTACATACATCGGGGGGAGAGGCCTGCAGAATGATCCAAGTACTTCTACGGAAATTAATACAGTCTGTGCTATCCTATATAATATTATCCTGCAAAAACAGCTGCAGCAGGAAAACCAAGGGGTAGGATCACAGGATTATAGGAGGTTGCTAGGTTATTAGCCTTGAGGCCCTTATAAGCTTAACTAAGAGTTTAGCCCATGTTTAGACAAATCAGCACCCAATGCCCCTGTCCCACAGGGACACGGGTGGAATTCCAGGGGTATAGTTTTTGTTTTCCATCCAGTTATCCAGGTTGTGCTTAAAAAGGGGTAAAGAGGTAGTCTGCTTGATGTGGAGAGGGAGTCTATTCCATAGATGGGGGGGGGAGGTCTCTGGAACACAAATCTGTCCCATCAACAGGTCTTGTTGATGTCACAGACCAGATTGAGGCTGAGCATGTGGGTTACTTGAGTGGAGCTTGACTTGTGGATATGCAGCAGTTCCATCAAGGTGAGGTCTGTGATTGCCTTGTATGCCAGATAGAGGTCACCTCTGAGGAGTCTGTATGAAACTGAATAGAGGGATAGGGCTTTCAGCCTATCTGTGTATGGTAGATGTTTGAGGCCCTGGATTCTCCTGGTGAGGAACCTCTGTGGTCTCTCCAGCTGCTTCATGTGATTTGCAAGGTACATTCCAAAAGGGGCATTGTACTCAATAATGGGCATTATAAGGGAAGAATACAGGGATGTTATGACCTCCATGTCCCTGGATGAGATCCCTTACTTATGAGGTGGGCCATGTAGAAGGATTTCCGTACAACGGAAGTAACATGGTGGTCAAAAATCAGGTTGCTAACAACATGGGTGCCTAAATCCCTCACGATTGATTGCGTGCTTAGGACATTGTTATCAATGTGATAATTTGTGGGGATGTCACTCTCCCCAAAGGGGATGATGATGCATTGTTTGGTATTCAGCTTGAGGCCATGTTTCTGGCACCAGTCATTTGTCTGAGGATGTCCACATCACTAGGGGAATGGATGACAGCACCCTCATCTGCAAACTTGGCCAGCCATAAACCACTGGTTTTGACCTGCACCTCAGAAAAGTATATCCCAAATAACATAGGCCCCAAGACCAAACCATGGGGTACGCAGCTTGTTACAGGTCTACTGCTTGAGGTGGCTTCCCCTATTTCGACTATCTGGGTCCTATCAGTGAGCCAGTTTGCTACCCATCTGATAACATATGGACGGATGCCTAGTTGAGTTTATCTATTATGCCTGAGTGGGGAATAGTGTCAAAGGCTTTGGCCAGATAAAGGCAGGCAGTGTGCACCATCTTCCCCTCGTCTATGGCTTTGGTGACTGTCTCAAAGAAGTTAACCAAATGTAACAGACATGACCTCCCTTTGATGAAGCCAAACTGTGTAGGATCAAGTGAATGGAGGTTGCCAATGTCCCTGTTAATGAGGTCCATAATAATCTGTTCCATGGCCTTGCAGTTCAGGCTAGTTAGGCTGATCATCATCATCTTCTTTCGGCTGTTCCCGTTAGGGGTCACCACAGCGGATCACCTGTTTCCATTTCTTCTTGTCCTCTGCATCTTGCTCTGTCACACTAACCACCTGCATGTCCTCTCTCACCAGATCCATAAACCTTATATTAGGCCTTCCTCTTTTCCTGTAACCTGGTAGCTTCATCCTTAGCATCTTTTTCCCAATATACTCCGCATCCCTTCTCAGCACATGTCCAAACCAACGTAATCTTGCCTCTCTGGCTTTGTCTCCAAACCTTCCAACCTGGGCTGACCCTCTAATATACTTATTCCTAATCCTGTCCACCCTCATCACACCCAGTGCAAATCTTAACATCTTTAACTCTGCCACATCCAGCTCAACCTCCTGCTTTTTTGTCAATGCCACTGTCTTCAACCCATATAACATAGCTGGTCTCACTACCCTCTTGTAGACCTTCCCTTTCACTCTTACAGGTACTTGTCTGTCACAAAACACTCCTGACACTCTCCTCCACCCACTTCATCCTGCCTGTACTCTCTTCTTCACCTCTCTTCCACACTCACCGTTACTCTGAACTATTGACCCCAAGTATTTAAACTCATCCACCTTCACCACCTCTACTCCTTGCATCCTCACCATTCCTCTATCCTCCCTCTCATTCACACACATATATTCTGTCTTAGTCCTGCTGACCTTCATTCCTCTTCTCTCTAGAGCATATCTCCATCTCTCCAGGGCCTCCTCCACCTGTTCCCTACTCTCACTACAGATCACAATGGGTCTATAATTTCCCGGATCGGTGAATGCTCCACCTTTGTGTAAAGGGATGATATTAGCTGTCCTCCACACCGCTGGGATAAAGCCAGTACTCAGGCTTTGGCTGAATAGGGTGCCTTATGGTGCTGAAAGTTCCTGCCTGAGTTCACATAGAATGCAGCCTGGGATGTTATAGGGTCCCATGGAGGTTGTATTTTTTGCCTTTGAGAGAGCAGTGATGACCTGTTCCCTAGATATAAGGGGAAGGGGGCAGATACTGGGGATGTCCTGATTTACTGATGGGGGACAGAGGGGTAAAGTTTTCACTGAATCTGTCAGCCAGCAAGTTTGCTATATCTACAGGATCTGTATATGTGGTATCCTTGACCACCAGTTCTGAACAGATCTGGGTGCTTCCTTTGAGGTTGTGGACATATGTGAAAAAGGCCTTACGATTGTCTGTAGTAGATGTGACCAATTTGGACTCAAAGTTTGTTTTGGAGGATTTCACTAGTGCTCTTATTTGCTTGCTCAGGCTAAGGAGACATTGCTTCCAATTGGGCACCTGCTCCTTCTTGGTCTTAGACAGCAATTCCACACATTCCACTATTGCTGCCAGCCAGGTCACCACATCCACATGTAGCTGATGAATCAGATGGGTAATCCCCCCCCAGTTGCTGTAGATGTAGGTAGTCATATGAGTGCACAATATACCCTCTTCACTCTGGCAAAGAGGTAATAGCACACAAGGTGACCACCTAAGGGATATACCTTTCATCCTATGCACATAAATAGAGTACAGTTGATGCCAGACAGTGCTCAGAACCTTTATTTCCACATGTAATGGCTGCCTAATGCCAGCATCAGACAGATTCAGCCCTGAATGACATCAATTGTAACGGAAGGAAACTCAATGTAAGGTTGGAAACTGTACTAGAAAAATAAATGTGTAAAAACATGAATAAATGGCATATATCTGCATAACTGGCATTTGTAAATGTAGCTAAGTAGAGTGTGCGTGAGTTGTCCACCAATGCCATCAACATCTGGCATGACTAACATCTGTAATATATACTTTTGCAGTTTGCCAAATAACCTTGACCCATACAACTAAAATACCCATTATAGAAGAAGCATTTCAAAAAGTCTAGTTATCCCTACATTCTCACAAGTGGGGCAATAGGCATGATTGAAAACAATGCTCTCCCCTACAAGTTCCCTAGTTACATGGTTTATTTTCAGCATTGATTCAGCCCTCTCAGCACTCTGAAAATGCAAACGAGGTGTGAACTCATTAGAATTGCTGAATACTAAACTTTTGACTTTGTGTAGCAGATGTAAACATGGTGTAGCTTCTACACCATTTGTAGGTGCTAATGCCTTGCAGCTGTAAATGATTATTCTGACTGAAACAAAACACAGTAATGCACAGGTACTTTTCCCTAAAGTAGGTGTGTTAGTCAGGATACACTTACAAAGTATGGAACTTCAGTGAGCTGTTAAACAAAATCAAACACTCCATATGTATATTTCCTTGGCTTAATATCACAGTTTTCTGCCTCTGCTAAAAAACTGTCATTCACTGTCATGCATTTGTATCACACCTTGAAAGAAAAAAATGAGATAAACTGCATTTGGGATTGCATGTGTGATAGTAAAGCAGAGAAAAAGGAAAGATTTCAAGAATGCAAAGAGAAGAAAGCGCTGCAGTTTTGCAACCATACTCATTAGTATTGTGTGATCAATCATTCCACTAAATATGTAATCTATACATTTACAATCAACTGAGAATGTCCAGCTGTATAAATTGTTAAATACTGGATATAAAATGTGAATTGCTTGTATGCAAATGATTTGATTAGTATTCAAAGGTTTGTCTATGGCAAAAAGAGATAACCCACTGCAACTGTATCAAGTGTAATAGTCTGATGGTTCAAATCCAAAGTTGTCTAACTGTTTAACCTCTGTTTCCCTTTTTTTAAATCTTCTTTTTTGTCTTTACCAAGTGTGCTGCTCATGTCATATTGCAAACATGGTTAACTGCTTAAGGAAAAAGTGGAAAATGTAATTTCAGTCACCTTATATAGTACAAACATGCTTAGCGGCATTGTGTGGAAGTCAGCAACATGGAAAGTAATGACAGAAGTTCCACCTGTAACTCAACTCTCTCTGTGGCACAAGGTGTAATTACATTGAATTAAAAAAGAAAGAACATAGGTAAAGCAGGGTCAGAGTCCCACAGTAGTTATTTTTATTGAGAAGGGGTCATTATGAGTATTTACACAAATAATATATGTTTGCCATTGCCTTTTACATGAACATGTTGCCTACTTCTGTGCAAACAGTGCTCACTACTTAAGGAAAAAAGTGAAAACTTTAATCTGGTTTATCTCCCTTAATACAAACATGCTCAGTGGTACTGCACAGCCATCAGCACTCTGTATAGTACTAAGTATGGAAAATATGCCTAGATTTCCCTGTGGCACAAGAAGTAAGTACATGGAGACTGTGATCCTAACACAGATGAGCAGGGGTTTAAATCCAGTACACTCCAATTTTTAGTAAGGGTGCCCCACTATAATTTTTCACAAAACTTTGCTTTTAAAGGTAATGCTACATACCAATGGCTATATACAGTTGCATATCTCTGATGGTCACATAGTTTGCAGACAATCATTTAAACCTCTGACATAACCCAAGTATAACTGTAAAACATACTGTATTATGAGGTATATATCATAACTCCAAACTCTGTTACTAAAGTCATGCAAGTCTATCCATTTCCAGTATATTGCGAAGCATTAGTCTTGCATCACACCTGAAAATGTGTAAGCCATGTTCTTTTAACCTCACACACATACATAATTGAAGTGTAGCAGTCTTTAAGCTGTATATCTGTAATTACCGTGAATGACGCGCACTCTGTGTCATTGAGGAAAAATCATCTCTGTGGAAAAGTATGCATTTTCTTTTACATAGGTTTGATTCCCACCTTGTACAAATTATTTTAGTGTATAGGTCCCCACAATATATGTGCCAAGTCATCTCATTGATCCCCACAAAGTCAAGTCCTTTAGCATTTCAATGTTGACCATTGGAAAAAGTATGACCAGGTATAGCCTATAGCATCATGCATGTCATAATCAATGCTAAATGTCACATCATCACTGATGTTTCATGAACTCCCTTCCTCTTTGTTTGGCAATGTTTCTCTTTGATTACAATCACACAAATGTGGTTGGCATGGTTGTACATGTTTGCACAGTGATCATAAAATGCAAGATAACAGTTTGGTGGGAAATCAATTCTACTGTTTTTGGAGGACCTTTGCAGACATAGCAGGAGATGGGAAGGATGGTGCCAAATTCAGGGCACAGAGCCGGGGTGTGGAGAAGTCAAAACTCTTTGTTGCACTGCTCGTGAAGCACTACATCCAGAGGCTGCTTTAGGGGGACTTTACTGGGTCAATATAAGGCTGAGGCTTGTAACAGCCTAGCCAAGGCTTTCTCTAGCATGACTGGCATAACACACATTGGATAGCAGTGTAAGTACCACTACAGTGACCTTAAGAGGCACAGGCAGGCACAACGTGATCAGTGGGGTGGATGAGTTTCAAATGGCTAATGTCCTTAAGTTGTGTAAGTATACACAGCAAGTAACTTGAAACAATCTGCAATGGTGTAGATAGCCAAGAATAGTATGCATAATGCCTCCATGTCTTTTTTTTTCATTCTTTATTTTACAGCTGCAGAGGAAATCTCAGCAAACTAGGAGGCACATGCTGAGAGATTGGCATGACTCAGAGTGGCAAGGGATATATCTGCAGTACAACTGACTGTTGTAGTAAATATTGTGATTGCATAGATCAGTATCAGCTTCAGCATGCATATCTTAACTGTAACAGCAAGCATACATGCCTTCTTCTATAACTGTTGCTAATTGTATTAGGCAAGTGTTATACTGTATTCAGATTATGTGAGTTGAGTTCACATAAGTAACCTACAGATTCGCATTCTACAATTTTAAATTTGAAATGCAGCAATATTGTCTTTAATGCCAAGCTGTTAAATTAATCTGTAGCATCTTTAAATGCTTATACAAAATATGTATTTATTCCAATGATTACTTGGAACAATTCACAATCATTTTTGTGATTGTGAAAGCTCTATTGCTAGTATAATAATAAAAGGATATTTATTGTAATAAACCAGAAATGTGACATATCATGGTTTAATCATCTCTTTTCTTCTTTCTTCATCTATTTTCCTTTTTGCCTCAACCTAACCCTTATCCTCTCTCTTTTATTTCATTTGTTACCTGGAATCACACTGTTTTGATGTCATGCTTTTCGGCCAACAAACCAAATGCATTCCAACACAAGGAGGTGGGTCAACCTCTGCAGCTTGGCCTGCCAGCCTTCCACCTGCTGCCACACCAACACTCAGCATCTCTGGGACACAATCTGGATGTACTGCCTCCACATCTCAAGTCCTACCTAATACATCCTCTTCAGGTAGCAGTGCCCTGGATGGTGCAGTGGTACCTTCTGGGAGTTCTGGTGGATGCGTTGATTATGTCACCTGCCAGGAGTTGCCAGGGATGGTGCACAATGTTAATAGAGATTGGCCTTGGTACCTACATCAGCTGTCTGGAGAAGTTGTTCCTAAAAATAGAAAAAAAACCTGCCATGTCAAGCAGTGTCACAGGCAACTGAGGAAGGGAACAGTGATGGCAGTTCTGAGGATGAAGTGTAGATTCTGAATTTCCCCATGCTTGAAAGGCATGTGCCTCCGATATCCCCTACCGGTCCACAGTCACGGTGTCCCCCAGCCTTTTTGTGTCCATCAATATCCCTGTGTCTGCCTTGTAAGTCCTATTACTCTGCATCTGTTTCCTCATCTACCCTGTCTACCTGACCCTCACATTTCTGTGTCCCTTCTCCAACATTCCTGACTTTCTGAAAGTCTCACAAAAAAAGTGTCATACACTGCTCTTTACTTTGCATATGTGTATTCTCGACTAGGATATACTTGTATCTTATTTTGAAAGATAATTCAGTCACTATCTTATGAGTATAGTCTGACAGTCTGACTCCTAGTGTGATCATATGGACAACCACTGCTGTCCTCAGAATTAACAAGGCAAAGGTCTTCCATTATTTGGCTATTTCTCCCCATTTACCATCAACACTGTTCAAACCCATCAATGTGCATACTGTTTTATTTACTTCTAAAATGATTACAGATATTGAGATAAAATAGCACAAATACTGATAGCCTCTTGCTAAACAAACAATACAGTGTCACAATGAAAACAGATTTAGCGTGAGCAATAAACTTCTCTGCCTTGAAACTCACACTCATTGAAATGACATTAAAAACCACATGCAAAGAAAATGCATCTGACCAGCAGAGAATTAAGTTTGCCTATGGGCTGTTTTCATACCATAGGCTCCTTGCACACATTTTTAGGGACATACAAATATGTTCACCTTCCCCGATTAATTTTCCTTGCATTAAATTATATTCCTTGTATAATATAGCACCACTTGTTAGCATGTGTTTTAAATTTGTAATTTTGAACATTATTCTAGCAAGCAATGAAACAAAATGTATAACCCAATAATGAAAAACTAACCATTTCAGAAAATTTCAACCATAAAAGGCCACTTTATCAGTCAATAAGCACAATCTCTGCAGAAGTAAAAGTCATTTGAATAGTTCCACACTAAAGACATCTGTAACTAATGAAGAGGTTGCTACTGACAAACTACTTTACATTTCAGTGTTTCATCTACAAATGCAGTGGCTGCTGCCCTTGAAGAATTAATCGCCTATGTCACTTTAAAAAAAAAAAATGGTAAGCTGGTAATATTGCAATAGAGATTGATTGACAAGCCAACAACAAGGTTACTAGGCATCTCATACAAAGAAGGACACACTCTAGAGTGCAACCCCCCCCCCCCCTTAAAATGCATCAAATAATCAGCAATCAAAAGGGCACTTCAATATCAGCACTCCATATACATGGTGGGACTAGAATCCACAGCTTTCTCCACCAAAGGCAATTATGCCACTAACACAGTTTTCAAATTCTACAGCACAAACAGTGACTGCCATTTGCTAAACAAAACTACTAGTTGCACATTGAAAACAGACTTAGCATGAGCAATAGTAAACCACTCTTCCATTGAATGCAAACCAACTCAAATCCATGAAAATGTACTGAAATTCAAACTCACAATTCCATCAGCAGTCTGGTAGTTGGTGTAGAGGATTCAGGCTCACAGTTCCATCTGTTCTATTCTGTCTATTGTATTCTGAGGAACAGGCCAAAAATATGATACAAAAATCTGGACAGTTGAGAGGTATGTCACATACACCCACCTTCTCTCTTCACACACACACACACACACACACACACACACACACACACACACACACACACACACACACACACACACACCTGCCATACTTCTCAACTTCTTAGACCGAGAAATCTGGACAAAGCCATAAATAATGGGGGGGGGGGGACCACCATAAATAGGGACAATTTTTAAATATTGCTCTTACAAACTTTGAAAGTTGATAGAATCTAAGGCTTTGCATTAGCATGAATTGTCTAAAGGGTATGATATCAGAAACTCAAATGTTTGTCATTATTTTCTAACTTCCATCACTCAGACACACACACACACACACACACACACACACACACACACACACACACAAACACACATACACGCACACAGTAGCTTTTCTCTCTCACTCCCCCTGCCTTTTTTCTTGTTCATTCACCCCTACACCCCTACCTTTTCACTCACACACACACACACACACACACACACACACACACACACACACGCACACACGCACCACACCCACACACACACACACACACACACACACACAGTAGCTTTTCTCACTCACTCCCTCCCCCAGCCTTTTTTCTCATTCGTTCACCCCTACACCCCTACCTTTTCACACACACACACACACACACACACACACACACACACACACACACACACACACACACACACAAACACACACACACACACACACACTCATACCAAGATGGCTAGTTTAAGTTCCACGCCCGAGTACAGAATGAGGTTTATATCCGTGTTTGGCATGTATGCATGCACACACATGGTCCTACTTAAAGGAGAACACACAGGCCGTGGTTTTAATGAGCACATTTTTGTGCCCACTTAGGATCTGTGCCGTAGATGAATTCTTAATTCACCTTAATGGTGGTGCAGGCCCTGTGCCTGGGATGTCATTGGATCCCATGGACGCTGCATTTTTTGCCTTTGAGAGAGCAGTGATGACTTGCCCGCTAAAGAGAAGGGGATGGGGGGCAGGTACTGGGGATGTCCTGTTTTACTGATGAGGGACAGAGAGGTGAAATTTTCACTGAACCTGTTTTCCAGCAGGTTGGCTATATTTACAGCCTTTGTTTATGTGGTGTCCTTGACCACCACTTCTGAGCAGATCTGAGTGCTTCCCTTGAGACTGTGGACATATGTGAAGAAGGCCTTATGATTGTCTTTAGTAGATGTGGCCAGTTTGGACTCGAAGTTTGCTTTGAAGGATTTCAGTAGTGCTCTTATTTGCTTGTTCTGGCTAAGGAGGGATTGCTTCCAATTAGGCACCTGCTCCTTCTTGGACAGCAATTATTTCCTTTTATTATAGAGTTTATTTATTGTAGGTTTACTCTTCCTTGAGGAGGAGGATTTTGTACTTTCTGGTATTCCATGCAGCGATATAAATGCTCATATAAATGCTCATACAGTTATTTTCTGTAAGGTTGGTCATGTGTGCCAGTTCCTGTGGAGGTGGAGGGAGCTGTGAAGATGTTTATACCTTCCCTTAGGAGGTTGTAATCAACTATGGAGAATTTTTTTTTGTTTGACCCTAGCTGGGGGGGGGGGGTCCGTGGTGGCTCCCCCCTTGTGGAGTGGGATAAGCGTCGCTGTGCGCCATTCAGCAGGCACAATGCTGAGGTGAGGCTATGATTAAACATGGTATTTAGGTTGGGTGCCACTTTCTTTTGTAGTTCATGTAGAACGCAGCCTGGGATGTTATCTGGTCCCATGGATGCTGTGTTCTTGGCTTTGGAGAGTGTGTTTTTTACCTGTGCAGCCGTGATTACAGGAACTTTGCATTCTTCTGGTATAGAGATGGGCTCTTTAGGGGGTGAGAGGGGGGTAAAGTTAGCACTGAACCTATCTGCCAAGATGTTGGCAATATCAGTTGGGTATGTATATTTAGTGCCATTGTGCTGTAACGCAGAGCAGATCTGACTGTTGCCATTGAGATTCTTGACATAGCTATAGAATACTTTGTGGTTGTCTTTAGAATCAGTGGCGATTTTGTTTTCATAACTTTGGAGGATTTTATCAGGGATCGCAGCTTCTTACTGAGGCTGACCAGGGAGCTCCTCCACTCATGGGATTTTACTCTCTTTTGCAACAGTTTCTTCCTTCTATTGTACAGTTTGTTTATGGCAGGGAACCACCAGATTGGCTTCCCTTTTTTGGGGGATAGTGTCTTGGTTCTGTTTGGGATAGCACGATCCATGCACTCATGTAAGTTCTTATAAAGTGCAATTGTGTAAGATTTAGTAGTTGTAACTGTATTGTCCATCTGCATGGGTGTCATGAAGTTCACCACTTCTGTCTTAAGAAGCATGAAGTTGGCTTTGGAAATTTTTTTTACTATGGTTTCCTTAATGGGGGTGGGGGGGTGGGGGCAGGATTTGGATATCTAGAGTAATTAGCTTATGGTCGGATCGGACCAATGAGGTTTTGACTTCAGGTGTGGAACACCGGTCACTCATGTTGGTAATGACTAGATCTAAAATATTGTTGCCCCTGGTGGGGGTGTGGATAAGTTGATCCAGGACATTGGAGTTTATGAATTCCAGAAAGTGTTGAGTGAAGGAGTTGGTACATGAGTAGTTTTCCCAGTTAATGGTGGGGTAGTTGAAATCACCCATTATTAGGGTGTTTGGTTGAACCCTAATATTTTCCAGTACATCAAGAAAAGAGGAGTGGGAATCCTGGAGCATGGTGGGTGATCTGTAGCAAGCTACAATTTGGATTGCAGTTTTGCCCAGAGTTAGTTGCACTTGGATAACCTCGGCTGCATTATGCTGAGCAACTAGCCTGGAGGTGTGGATATCCTTAATGAATATGGGCACACCTCCACTTTGGTGTTCTGGTCCAGGTTACATGGTCGAAAAGTGTGGTATGAGTTATAGCCAGATAGTGCAGGGGTGCTCTCTGGAGCCTTGAACCAGGTCTCAGTCACTGCACAGATATCGATGTTCTCCATTTTAAGGAGTGCCTCAAGTGAGTGCATTTTGAGATTTAGACTTCTAGCATTGAGTAGCATCACCCTCAGTTTTTGCTTGACTGTTCCTGTTACAGTGGGGGATTTGTCATTTGAACCTTGCCTAAAAAAGGCATTATAGGGGCGGCAAGAATCTTAGCCAGTATCTGGAATCCCAGGGGTGACAGGTGCAGGCCATCTCTGGCAAAGCATCGTGGTCTGTCGACCATGTCATCCCAGGCAGACAGATACTGGATCCCTTTAGAATGGCACCAGAAGCTTAGCCAATTGTTGAAGTCAATCATTTTGTCCTTATACTGTGGCATCATTCTGGGTGATGGCAGAATGCTACTCAGGACTAGGGTCATACCTGCCTGGGCTACAAGATTGGAGAGCTCTTCCATGTCTCTTTTCATGTAGTCCAGGGAGGTACATCTCAGGTCGTTCACACCAACATGGACAATGACAGAGTCATATTTGTACTTGCTGTGGTATGACCTGAGTGCGTGGGTTATGTGGCGGATCCTGGCACCCGACAGGTAGCTGACAGTAACCTTCTCCTTGTTTAGTCTGGTGAGTGGGACATTAGCTTGCCTGACTATAGAGTCACCTATGACTAGTGTGTTGGGTACGTTGTTTTGCGGTTTTGGCTGTGGTTGAGTGGCACACTGAGTCTGTGGGCTATGTGTCATTTGGGATGTGTTGAGGGGTGGAGGTTGCTTGCATTTCTGCTTTGGAGGTCTCTGTTGCTTGAGCAGATTATTATTGAGAGCCTCCGCGAATGTTTTTGTGTTTCTATGTGTGGATTTTGGTGGTGTAGATTTAGTGAGACTATGTGATGAGTGTGGTGTGGTGCAAGTGTTTACCTTCTCCTCTTGACTGCCAAGTTCAGTCTTGATTGGGGAGAGCTTTACCTCCAGTTTGGCTAGATAAGTGGATCTCTCACAGGTTGTAGTGTTGGGTGGTAGGAGGAGAGGGTTGTCTGTGTACATGAGGCAACTTCTACATTGCCCCAAGATGCCCAGATTCATCAGATAAACAGAAGAGAACACTGGGAGCTGACCCTTGGACATGCCTGAATAAAAACCTATTTTCCTCTAGATAAGTGAGGAATGTGAGTACAAGAGCTGTTTTTCTCTAAGGAAGTGAGGAAAGTAAGTACCACAACTGTTTTCCTCTAGGTAATGAGAAAGATTGAGTGCTATAGTAATTAGTAGGTTATTTAGTGCTTACAAGTTCTGAACAAGTGCTGATCACGAATAAGCAAATTCAAGTGCTAAAACTAAGAATCTGTAGCTGGACTAAACTAGTTACAGGAAAGGGGGGATACAAGTGCAAATGAGGGCTTTTAAATCAGAAAGTTGAGAGAGATGGAAAAACTGCCCAAATGGCCAATAGCTACAATTTCTGGGCCAGAAGCACTCCTTATGTGGTAGATAGGTTACCTAGTGCTTACCACTCCCACTGATAAGCTAGAAGGCTTCCCTCCAACACAGAAAGCTTGGGGGGGGGGGCTCAGAAGTTTACATACAGTTCTGGATACAGCAAATCTGAATCTGGACTACACTCGTTACAGGAAAGGTATTATATATATATATATATATATATATATATATATATATACATATATATATATATATATATATAAAAGTAGCTAAAACAGCAGTCAAAACAATTCAAATGCAGTGCAAGCTAGCACACTTGAGTATGTAGCAATGTTAGACCAAACAGTTTAAAAAATGTAATTAAATTAAAAATGACTAAAAACAAGTGCAGAAGGAGTCTATTAGGTAGAATGAGGTAAAGAGATGGGACTGGGTGGAGTGTCCCAGATCAAATCTACAGTGGGGACGGGCAACTGCAAAAAAATTCCAAATTTAAACAACACAAGAATAGGGAGCGTGGGTATGGGAAAACCAACACCTTCAGTAGAGATCTGAAAAACTATACAGAGAAGCAAAAATAACAGTGCACAACTCTGAAGCCAGCCAGCAATGATATATAATTAGTCAAACAACAATTACCAGTACACAACTCTGAAGTGCCAGAAAAATATACTCAGCTCTGTATATCTCCAGATAGTTTGAAGAGCACTATGTCAGGGCACAGGAAGGCTCCAGCAATGATATGCAGACTTTTATTAAGAGGGTCTAATTTTATGCAAGTAATCCTTGAGATGGTCAGATAACACACAGGATGTAAAACCAGTTATACCAACTTAAGACACAGAGAAATAGGGGGAGGGGTGAAAAACACCTTCAGCAGAGATCTGAAAAACTATACAGTGAAGCAAAAATAGTGCACAACTCTGAAGTCAGACAGCAATGATATAAAATGAGTCCAACAACAATTACCAATACACAACTCTGAAGTGCCAGAAAAATATACTCAGCTCTGTATATCTCCATATAGTTTGAACAGCACTCTGTTAAGACACAGGAATGCTCCAGCAATGATCTGCAGACCTTTTTACTAAGAGGGTCTAATTTTATGCAAATAATCCTTGAGATGGTCAGATAACACACAGGATGTAAAACCAGTTATAACAACTTAAGACACAGAGAAATAGGGGGAGGGGGGGACACCTTCAGCAGAGATCTGCAAAACTATACAGTGAAGCAAAAATAACAGTGCACAACTCTGAAGTCAACCAGCAATGATATAAAATTAGTCAAACAACAATTACCAGTACACAACTCTGAAGTGCCAGAAAAATATACTCAGCTCTGTATATCTCCAGATAGTTTGAAGAGCACTCTGTCAAGACACAGGAAGGCTCCAGCAATGATATGCACAAATGAATGCTAATGAGTGTAAACAATATGGTAAAGTAATTCTGAAACATAAGTTGCAAGATCTTCTATGGCCTCCATTGAATCTGTTTAGCATGATTTCTCAGTGAAAAAAAGAAAGACTGCAGTAGAGTGCCAGCAGTCATTTTAGTTGAAGTGTACATGTTAGAGGTCACTCTGCAGGCAGTTCCGTAACACAGTGCCTCTTCATCATTGTTATAACTGGTAATGGTTATAGAAGCTCTGACACTCTAAGAGTTGAATGCTACCATATGGACAGAGGTACATTATGGCAGATTTCAAACATGTGTCATCCTTAAATGAAATCTCATGGAGTGCATGGAAGACTGACCCCTGTGGGCACTATGTTAATTGTAACTTTGATAGTCCTTGCTAGTGGCCTTCCAGTGATCATCAGTGGCATAGTGGCAGTATCAGAGACATTCATTTCAGGAATACTACAACAGTTCCTTGATGATATTCTGCAGCATATGGCGTATAATAAGTGGTTACCATAAAAGAAAGAAGAGAAACAATGCTATGTGTGCATTGTACAAAATAGTCCATTTCCTTGAGGTTTTAGGACCCACTGATCGTACCTACACTATCGGCACATTAACTGGAATGGTTTCTGCTCCATCCCCACCAGATGATGTGTAATGCACAAGGTATTATTTATAATGTTGTTATACCACAAATCAAATGAGTAAAAAAAATGATTTTAAAGCAACGATCCTTTATTTAGGACACACACATCTCTATGCTTCTATAGAGAGAAATCTTTGTGTGTGTGTGTGTGTGTGTGTGTGTGTGTGTGTGTGTGTGTGTGTGTGTGTGTGTGTGTGTGTGTGTGTGTGTGTGTGTGTGTGTGTGATAAAGGTACTTTGCCTTAAAGTCATCTTTTTTTATTATTTATAATGTGACTGTGCACCAAGAAGGCAATCCCCATGACTCTCACATCTAACACACATGCCAGCTGTACTCTAAATGCAATTATTTTTTAAAAACACACTCCCCAGGATTCAGGAAGCTGTATTTTCTGTGCACAAACAGTGTAGGAGCTCCTGCATGGAAAATGGTCGCCAAACGATTCAGGATAGTGCCGTTTTCACGTGCACGAGCGGTCCTACACTGTTTTAGCACAGAAAACCAGAAAATATGCAAATCACCTAATTTGCTGGTGAAAACCATGCAAATGAGGTGATTTAGTGATTCACCAAGCTGCCAGGTCTCCGTGCTAGAACAGTGTCAGTGCAGAAATGTATTCAGAAAATAACTGAGTACATTTCTGCAAATGACAAAACTGAGGCATGACAGCTCATGAAAAAGCATGCATTATGTACATTAGACATACCAATGGCCAAATATAACACCATTAGCATTATAACGTGATTGATTATTATGAAAATTAAGCTTTTATTTGGATGATCTCGGCCGTTTAAGCATAGGGCAGTGGCGCGCAAATGGGATTGTGGTCAAAATAAAAAAAGAAAATCAGTCTGTTGTCTGTAGCTACCCCTCCACAATAGCAGAAGTGTGCCAGAATGTGTAGTCTATATGCCTCAGAATATTTCCCTGGTAAATAACTGTGAGCAAAGAATGATAACTGTCAGTAGTTGATGATATGATACATCACAGTGTAAGAGGTAAAAGGCTTCCTAGTCCACCTCATACCCCTAAGGACAGTGTACCACAATCACAAACACATGTGTGCTTGCACAGGACTGAAGCATCTGAGACAGTGTGTCCTCTTTCCTCACCACTTTTACAATTGTTTCTAATGCATAAGTAGGGGATGGCACCGGGCTTCATTGCCTGCCCTGCTATGCATTGATTCACACCACGTGACACCTTCAATGAACACTGATGTACATCTGCTACTATTTTCTTCTAGATTGCAACCAGTGAAGTGACTAAAGTTCTAAAGAAGATGACTCTGGGAAGATACTTCATGGTTCCAAAAGAAATCAGAATCTTTTCGTGCCAGACCACCTGCTGGGAGACTGCTGCTAGAGCTTCCACTACAAAGTGGATGTCTGACACTGCCTTACCAGGACACAGAATGATGCCATGGGTATCACCCATTTTGTTGATCAGTGCTTGGATTGATATATCAACCTAAAGAGGTGCCACCATGACCTTCTTAGCCAATGGGAGGAGAAAGTTAAACAGAGGTAGCCAAAGTTTTATAGTAAATATTAGTGACTAGTGATTGCTTGTACACAGGCAAGCATTCTTGCTCAGCTATGTGCATGATTTTTGGTTTATGGACATGCTTGCTTTTATTTTCTGCTCAGGTGAAGTAGGGGACAGTTGGGTCATCTGCCAAAGTATGCAAGCAATACTGCACAGGTGTCCGGATACATATATGGCATTGATGCTATCACTTAAACACCTGCTTCCTTGTGCCTGCTTGCATTACAGATAATTAATTTAACCATTACTTAAAAGTTTGTTTTGCATTATGTCACAGGCCTTGTCAATGCAGGATGAACTAGTCTACAGCTCATTCAACTACCAGGGATTCCTACTGGTAGAATGACGATGCTGATGGGGATAATAGTGGGTGGTCCACCAAAAACCTTGAGGTCATCCTTTACTTTGGATCTGATTAGTTTCCTTCATTCAATGCCATAGCCATACCTCTACCATTACTAAATGGTACCCCAGTCAGTCTGTCATGACTTAGTCTTACACTAGCCATTGCATCCATCATGCATGTGTCGTTTACACCTGCCAAAAGATGGCCATGCATTTAACAGGCTATTTGGTGTTGCTTCAAGATAGTTGGCATATCTTAAGGTATTTTATTACCATGAGGTTTCTGAGTCCCATTTGTATTACTTTTAGACTTCAATGATGGTGTCTACTTGGCATGGTCTCTATGGTACTTGTAGGGCAATAACTTTTAAAAACTGTTCACTTTAGACAGAGGGGGGTTGTTCATCCCACCTTCACTGCCCTTTGTAGTCACACTATTTGCAAATCATTTACTGTTCACATGCCCTGCATAAGGGGGACTGGTGGCATTTAATATTACCCTTATTATATATATATATATATATATATATATATTACTGTAGCACTTTTTTTTTTTTTTTGCCATTGCATATTTAATGACATTTTACTCCACCAGTGACTGTACCACCAATAATTAGCATACATTACTGGTAGCTGCTTTTATGTTTGTGTTTCTCACTTTTTACCATGGTCTCCTAAAGTTTTTATTAATTTTTTGGACCATTTATTTCAATAATCACTTTATTTAGTTTGCAGTCTCAGTTTATTATTCAGATTTGCATGATTCACAATTATGGCTGTCTTCAGGCATAAAGTCAGTATTTTACGCAACTTATAATACTTTCCAACATGCACCATGGCAAAATATTTTATAAATAAAGAAATGTATAGTATGTTACGAAGTGGAACAACATACATTGTGGCAATTTAAGCTTTTTTTTCTTTTAATGGAAAGAAAATTTAGATGGGGCAGTTACACTTAATATAGGAATCAGGAGTTCCTCATTAAAACAATATGAAATATGGAGTTAGCATTTACAGTAGCATTTAGCATATATAAGGAAGTCCTACTTAGAAGCAAAAACATATGACTGTTGATGTCCTTCACAGAGAAGTATGCCCATGGTGGATAACAGTTTATATATTTGTTTGTTTGTTTATTTGCGTTTATTTGTTTGTTTGTTTTTTAGTTTGTTAACCAAGTAAAGAACACTTGTCTGGTTAAATGGTGTTCTCAGAATCATTCAGCAGGCAAATGGATTTGCTAAAATTAAAGCAAAGACTAAACAATGAAGTGTACTAGCAGTACAGAGTTCATTTGTGATACAAGAAAAGAAGAAAAACAAGAAACTCTCACACACACACACACACACACACACACACACACACACACACACACACACACACACACACACACACACACACACACACAATGACCTGAAAAAAACTGTGGGCTAGATTCCAAAGGAAGTTAAGCTTTGGGTAGCATGCTACTCTGAGCAATAACCCTATACTGAATTTCAAAAAAGCCATGGGAATACTTAGGCTATGTAGACTTACAAGGACTCCTGGAACTCTATGCCTAACTCTGAAACATGGATTGGGCTTACAGTGTATTGACTTAGAAATTCTACATTATATAAAACATGAATGCAAAAATGTACAAGTGATGTTTTTTTTTTCACAGAGTAGGTATGCTGGTATTAGTCCTGTAGGCATTACATGATAGGAAGTACAACAGCATGCAGTGCCAGCACTGAATGTACAATTCAGTAGCCTAGAAATTAACCGCATGAATTAGCATAACTGTTAAATAATTTAGACTGTCTCTGTTATTGCATTGTGCTAATATGTTAAACCGTTAAAAACTTTGTAAATATTACTCTTATTGCATTGTACTAATATGTGCACTCTACTAATATGTGTTTTTCTATTTGTTTGATTTTGCTTCATTTGTGCACATTACATTTCTTTAATACCTTACTCATGTTAAATCTGTAATTTGTAATTTTCTGGAGCTTTTCTCCCCAGGACTCCATTGAAAATGGGCTCCTCGTGGCCCACTGGACTATCCTGGCAAACAAACTATAAATAAATAATAAAAAAATAAATATACAGGTGGAGCTGTGCTGCTAGTTATTTGCATTTCAGGTGGTGTGGCATAAGTGTTTGCATGCACTGTCATTGTTTTCTATGACTCATATCTCTGAAAAGAGAGAATGATGCTAATCAGCCTTCCAGTCAGAATTTGGCCTTTTCTCCATCAGTGCAACCCTGCATTGTGCAATGCCTGTATTTTCCACAGTGTTAGTGCAGAATGATGTCATATACGGGGATAGAGCATATCTAATACTCCCTGTTGCTTCTTCGACCACTCATCTGACTGGAATAGATGTTATACCAAGAAAAGATAATGAAATTCAAAAAGATTTTGCACAAATGATTTTGATTGACTATATACTGCTGTGGTGGTGCTGTGGTAGCATTGTCGCCTCACAGTTAGACATTGCCCGTTCGATTCTCAGTTAGAGCATCTTCTGTGTAACGACATGCGTGGATGGGCGTTCCTTCGTTGAAGGTTGTGCATTAGGCCCGGCAAGCCAGTATGTAAAAATCTACTGCTAATCATTAGCGGACCAGAGTTCTGCTGTGGCGACCTCTAACCAGGAAAAGCCGAAAGACACAAAGTCATTTATACAATAAGTATGCCCATAAAACTTAATTTGAACAAAGGTATTTTAGAGTGACATAAGTGGTCTTACTAAATAAACATTTAAACAGCAGTGCATTCTGCCTCACAAGAAAACATTTATTTTTTGGTATGTTAGCACACCTCATGGAATAATTGTCTACAGCTCTGATCAAGCCAGAAAATCCACTGGAAACTGTTTTTCTATTATTATCTATATAAAAAGAAAAAATATATATTCTTAAGAAATAAAAGCAAACTGAATCTGAACTTGACTTTTTGAAGTGACAACTTGCATACTACAACCCTGTCATGAATCATAAAACCATTAATAGCACAATAAGCAAATGTACTATAGTAAACCTTAAATTATATCTCCAAATAGTGTTTCTACAAATTTCTGTTTGATTAATGACTTCAGTTTGTTCAATGCAAATCTGTGCAAGGTGCACGTTAAAAGGGAGGAGAAAAGAAAGAGGCCTCTGAATATTTTGTAAGATTTCCCTGCATTACTTAATGCAGAATAATGACACAGACTGTTTAACTAGAAAATCAGACTTATTAGTGTTCCTGCAAACACTGGGAATTTATGAATATTTTACTCATATCCCATTGTAGCAACACCATTTAGCTCTGGAATTAATTTCCATTTCTTAACATATTTACTGTGGAGTTTTCCTTGTTAAAACCATTCTACATTACATTTACATACAAACATCAAATCCTAATGTCAAAATATCAAAGTCTGCCTACAGCATAATATGAGATCTTCTGCAGTCATCTCAACTTTTTTATTGATTCATAGGTAAATGCTAGGTTAGCTTCCCTTGTGGGCCATTTTAAACCTAGCCATTTCCCTACAAGGTAAGAATCTAATCCTATATGCTGCATCTGTTGGATTAAAGCTTTAACCACTATACCAACTCACCCCAATGGTGTGCTTTCTTTTCATATACTAACTGGTAATGAATGAGATGGTTTACTATCAAAATGTCATCCGGCAACACATTGTTCCGGTCACAACATCGAAAAACATTATGAATGGGAGAATAATCGACTGGAAACAATGTTGAATCTGATGAATGAATTCAGCAGATTTGACATTGCTGTCGAACAGAGCACATGACTGTCATATAGGAGCACATATAACGTGAAACTGCTATAGTTAACATCATGGTTTTGTAGGGGTGGAAAGCCCCCCTCTGCACCCCCCCACACCCCATGCTAACTATATATTCCAACTTTGAGATTGCACTACAGTGAGGAAAGGGATGAATATCTCACACTGTGATTTCTGTGCAGTTTTTCAAGTTTATATCAGCAAGAATCGAACGAGAGAACCTGTTGCTGTGAGGTGACAACGCTAACCTAAATTATAGATTAAAAGTTTTTTTTTTTTCAGAAAAGTGCATATTCTACTCACCAAGTCAAGAACACTGTGCTTTGTCACCTGCCATGTTTTCAAGATTTGAATTATCATCTAAGTTTAAGTAGCTGCTAAATACGAACGATGCAATATATTAGCCTTTGCACTGTCGAAGCTTCTTTAGATGGATCGCTCAGTTTATGTGACTTAGACGAAGTCTAATTTTAAAGTTTTCTCTGAGTCTATGTGACCTCGAAGGCTGTATAGATACAGGCTATGGAAGAAGACTTGCCATAGAGGAGGTTATGGGAAATAGAGCTGCTGTGACTTTGTGTGATGGGAATTCATCCACAACCCCTTTTTCCCCATGTGGTCAAGGTGTCACTTTAGCAGTGACAATCATCTAAAAATGAGGTTTATACCACTGGGTACCTAGCCCTGCCTTGGCATTTCGTCCATACTTTATGCTAACACCTATGGCCAATTTACAGGGTTCAGTCCACCTACTGCATGTCTTTGGAATGTGGGAGGAAACCCACAGAAACACAGGGAGGACAACCAGAATCCATACAGAAGGCACCTTAGCTGAGAATCATACCAGGGGAACCTCTGGTTGTAAGACAACAACGCTATCTGCTACACCACTGTGTCACACCTGTGATGGGAATATATGCTACAGAAGTTTTATTTGTAATACTTTGATTCCTTTTACAAGTGGGACCAGGTTTATCATTACATACCCATTACTACATTAAAGACAGTAAGATTTCATTGAGAAACAACCATAAACTGAATGAATTTTAAGTACATCACTTGAAGATATCACTTTCCTATACCTGCAGTACTTCCAGTTTACTGTGATACTTTCTTTCTAAAACTTCATTTTCAAAAAGGACACGATTGTATCTAACTATGGCAAAGTAATACAACTACTCGAGATGATGGCTGTAATACATGCTAACAGGGATACCCCTACAAAAAAGTAATATCACTTTAGTCATTCTTGAGTTTAGTAGTTTATAATAAACAAAATAACAATAGCATTCATGATTCAGCTTCAATGCACGTTTGTTAATATTTTTCTAAATAAACAAAATCAAGCCAAGCCACCTCAATTTACAAAACATTCATTTGTCATTAACAGTTGCCGTGTATGGCAGTTTGAGTTTCAAAGGTATTTGGGGTGTTGAAAAATCAACTGGTACTCTGTAGTACTACTTTTTTGTTGTACATTCTGATTTGACAATGTTGATTACTAGCTATGCTAAATTCTCAGACTTTTATTCAGAGTTGACTTATAAAGAATCATTGTTGATTGTTTTGGTGTTATCAGCATAGAAAATTTCATCTTCTGCTACACTGATTCATGTGCACCCCATCTATTTTGAGACACTGTCAGCATACTTATTCTATTGGTATTGAACCAATAATCTGTCATTTCATTCAGTGTATCATATCCCAGTAGAATTTCTCTTCATTATGACAGACAAAGCTGCTGGGTTCTCACTACAAAGATTAATTGTGCATGCCATATCACTAAGTATGATTAGCATAAAGCTAACACTGAATGCAGAAAGCTATTGTTAGAAATTGCTATGCATAACAATTTTACTGTGTTAATATTTCCTCATATACAGGAAATGACAAGATGTCCCTGAGACGTCTGTTTTGATACAAGTAGACTCAAACCTGCTAGACAAAGAGAAAAGCTAGATATAAAACTTATAAATAAGCAGTTAAATACATGAATTAATTAATAAATAAGACAGTGACTAATCACAATACATTTCCTAACACTAATATATTTATATTTATTTTCCTTAAGAAAGGGAAACCTCTAGTTACACATGTATGCCAGAATCATGTGATCTTTAACTGATATTATTTCATTATTATATACTCAGAGTAGAAATACAAATAGCAGTAATAAATGATACTCATAAATCATACTGGGATATGCAATTCAGCTCTATATAAAATTTGTATTTTTTTATTTTAAATTGCTAAAAGTAGCCAGAAGAATTAGGAGTTAGGTATAAGTACCAATCTAGATTTAGACAAATTCTTTATGCAAGTTTTCATCTGTGGATTTGAACATTAGGGTGCAACTCATGGATAATAAAGTTATTTAGACACTGAGGACCTGTGACAACCTTAATAACTTTAAAACTCAACTTCATTCCTACCTCTATCTAAACAGGAAATGCAACTGTACTCTTCAGCCCATACCTCTCAAGCTCTCCTCCCCCTTTACTACTGGCTAACCTTCTTACCTTCCTAACCTCGCTCTCAAATGTAGATTGTATATGTAACTAAACAGTAAAATCTAGATATTATGCTATATGCCTGTCTTTTTCTCCTAAACAAAACTGTAATTGTTTGTTTTTTTTTTTTTTTTTTTTTTTTGAATGCAACCTGTTGTTTGTAATGCAAACTGTCTTTGAAACTATGTAAGTAAACTTTGTGTTGTGGAGCTTTTCTCCCCGGACCTCCACTGAAAATGGGCCCCCCAAGCCCAGTGGACCTCCCCGGTCATCAAACTGGAATAAATAAATAAATAAATAAATAAACAAAACTTATCTGGATCATTCATTGCAAAGCCTTAAAAATCACTATATAGTTTTTCCCCTCTTATTTTGCTAACAAACAGTCCCACTGAAACAAGCATATGCCATATACCTCATAAACTCACACTTGACTGTTTGTCTACCAGGGTTAAACTTTGTCACCCTCTTGTTCACACAAAAAGTGAAATACCTGTAAGTGATAGCTGTCTAAGGTCTTAGTGAAACTCTACATAGATAGGCATACTTCTGCGACTATGTGGCTTAAAAGTCAGCAAGCATTAATTGTTTCATGTGTATCAGTGTATTGCTCGCATTGTGATTTGCCTTACTTAACAAGAATGGTTGCATCACATTTGGAATCTGCTTACTTTTTGAATTCGGTGCACTAGTTCCTTCCAAAAGCAGCTATTTTGAAGCTGTAGGTATGCATCTTATTTTATATTTCTATAAGAGCAGCTATTTTTGACATGTAAGAGCTGGACAAAGTATTCCTTGTCAAATCTCCAAACCCTCCTCAATAAAAATGCTTGTCTCCACACTGTGTATGTGATTTTCGAACATCAGAGGTTATTGCATTAGAGAGGAGAAGGTGCAGGGTCTGCCCTCCTGTTGTTGCATTAGGGAAGAGAAGATGCAGGGTGTTCTCCCCACTGTGGTCTGCCCTCCTATTTTTGCATTAGAGAGGAGAAGTTCGAAGTGTCCATCGCACTGTGGTCTGCCCTCCTCTTATTGTATTAAAGAAGAGAATGTGCAGGGTGTCCACCCCACTGTGGTCTGCCCTCCTCCCACATAAAGCAATTCTTTGAGAGTTATTCATCTTTCTGTCAGAGTACCAGTCAAACAAACTGTTTCAACAAAAATAATGCTTAAGCTTTCTGCCTCAGGTACATTGCCTGTAGCTTTCAAAAGGTTGTCAAGTACTTTTGTTTTTTTACATTAGCGGGCTTGTTGGGATATAGAGCAATTTATGTTTACAATTCTGTCAATGAATCTCCAGGATAAATCAGCATATAGGAATCAAACTTTGTGAACTAGATTCAACTACTTCATCACCAGTACAAAAAAAGGACTTTTTACATCAATACTGAACCCATTCAGAGGCCAGGTGGCTGTGCTGTGCTGTTCTGTAAATTAATTTGGCTCCGACAAGGCAGCATTTAAAGGTTACCCTTGTTGGAGTATGCATGCTTCATAGCGTATTTTGATACATTTATGCACAGAGTATTTAATGTGAGTAATTGATGAAATCATCTCAGTCATATCAGACTAAAATGACATTTGCTTTCCCAACAACATGCAAATCTGGCTACTGAACTAACTACTGGGCTACCAGGATGGTAAAGTTGGCCATGCAATTAAGAGGTGGAGTAATGAATTGACAGACATTAAGCTGAAAAACTAAGAGTGAACTAATGCAGTAATATCAAAGCTCTGTTATCTGCTCACCATACTCAGATTTGTGTTTAGTTTTCTGAAGATTTAGGTGTACCACTTAAGCATTCCCAGAAGAAACTGAAACACATCTGTCTTAACTTTTCACCTTTACAAACTGTACTGCATTGAAACTCTGAGCCATCATAATTTCTGGCACATTCTAAAGCACTGTATTGTAATCTATACTTAAATATGTTTACTTAATATGATGGTTCTGACAGTTTACAAAATAAATGTGAGATATATAGATATATATAAAGAAATATCATTATATATAGATATATCTATATTGATATATCTATATATATATATATATATATATATATATATATAGAGAGAGAGAGAGAGAGAGAGATATCTATGTGCATGAACATTTTTGTAGAACTAGGTCAACTCAACAAGCATCAGTTCTGCATTTGACAAAATGCGGTGCCACCTTTATACTGCAACATTTAAAATTCATGACATTTTAAAGCTTGATAGAATGTAGGTTAGCAAACAGCTGTTTAATCAGACCCTTACTTAATGCAATCATCTCCATGGGCCATGTAATTCAGAGAAAAGAGAACTTCTCCTTTAGTTACCCCGTTGACTGAAGCTCAGCTTGATATTTTAAAATGCAATGCCTAGATGACCATTGATCTGGTACCATACTTACATGTTTTGGGGCTGGTGGTATAGCCACTGAGCTGCATAGTAAGAGTTGGGGGTTGGTATAATGGTTAAGGTATTTGTGTCACCATGCAAATGGTGCAGGGTTGGATTCTAAACTTTGAAAATAAATTGGATATTCATAAAATGGACTGCAACAGCAGACAGTCTAGTGCTTATGTATGTTAACATATTTTCGCAAGTAACTGGTTCAGTATGTTCTTCATGTTTTTTCAAATTACTTATAAATGCTGTTTGCCATATGAAGGTAAGAGAATATGATTAGCAATATTGTAGTTGAAATTGTCTGCATCATTTAACTAAGGGAGAAATATTTATAAGCAATTGTTCTGTGAAATGATGGTAATATTTAATGATTTAAGAAATGAAACCATTGGTAATGTTATAAATTTTCCAGTTAGTATTAGGCATGCACAGAACTGGATAATATTTAAGGCACTTACATTTCACATGCATATAATATCTCTCACGAGGAAGAAAAAAATCTCATTAGTATTTCTGTTAATGATCTTTTATAATATTCCTGTGAAAAAAACAGAATGCAAAGGCTGTCCAGCCAATGGATACAGTCACACTCCGTTTAATTGTAGGAGTCTCTTTGGCATTAGTATACTAATATAAGGAAGGATTCATGACTGCTGTTACTGAATTCCTTTGCTTAAGACAGTTTACTGTTATAATACAATTATGTCTTAAATATTATGTTTCATTCATGCTGTATTTTAAATGCACACATGCCATCTTCAGCATTATGGCAGTTTAATATATAATGCTCATCATTTTCTTTCATGCCAGTTCATACTGAATGCAGTTTACTTGAAAATCTCATACTTGACAAGTTTAATTTATATCTTGATGTTTATCTGATAGGTATTGTACGAACAGGTGAACATATACTTCATGAGTTATCGATTTAAAGCAGTATTTCTTAGAAATAATCAGAAAGAAATAACCCTTTGTAAGATTACATAGATGATGAATTCTGTTCACTTACAGCCTCTTAGAAGCTTCAGAAATAATTTACCATATAAATTAAAAATTTCCATTGCAAAGTCAGAATGCATGAATGATCTTCTACTGCATGTATAAACAGGTCTAATCAAATGAACCCGACAGTAAGGTGCAGTGGCAAATGATGGCTCTTTATCGATTCAGATATGTGAGTAAGAGTGTTACATGCAAAATAGAATTAGTTGATCTAGGCTGGATTAGGAAGTGAAAGTGATAATTGGCCTGCATTCTTTTTAAGTTTATTGCCACTCCTTTGAGAATTATGTTAAATGCTGCTGGATTTTTCATTGAGAAGTCAAATGTTCCATCTGTATCTCTCTGCCCGTCGATGAGACAGCTTTAATTTTTTGTTGAACCTCTTTAAGCATTGCAGCTCACTATATGGCACCTTAAATCCCAGACAGGAAAGTGATTTGGGGGAAATGAGGTGGCAATTTAAATGCATGTTGTGTGAACTATAATTAGTAAAATATGTGCTTTATTTGAAATAACTTGATTACCAAATTTTATGCAATAAAATACAGCATGTTTTAATTTTACTGAACAAAGAAGATCTGGAAAATATAGCAGGAGTAGGCAATTTTTATAAATGAATTAAGGAAAATATTTCAAAAATTAACAATTTCATGGTACAGGTAACACAGGTACATCATGAAGTATATTAGCACAGTGAAATATTAGTTTTATACAATTATTAATTTGAAAAATAACTGCATTATGAATCATCTGATTGTTTCTGATTAAGGTCTGCGCTATAACATGAAAGTGTTATCGACAGCCTATACTTAAAATGGATCTTTGAATGAATTCAAAGGTAAACTGTTTTCACTTCTTATAGGTTCATAGGTTCATAGCAGGTTACTCGGCTATTGGCCATATGGCCTCTATAAGCCTAGCCATTTTATATCCATGTTCCTTTATTGACCAAGTTGTATGGTCTATTTTTGCAGTGCAAATCTATAATTAGCACTGACTGCCCTTATCTAAGAGGGACATAGGTGACACCATCCTTGAGGTAAATTTACAGTCTCCCTTCCCATTGTCTAAGTTGGGGGGCTGGCATAATGGTTAAGGTGTTTACCTTACAGACACAAGGTACAGGGTTTGATTCTCACATGGGGTAATTGGCTAGGCTTAAAATGGCCCATAAGGGCAGTTAGCCTAGTACTAATCTATGAACTTAAATAGGATCATTGAGGAGCTCTGTTTTACATGAATTGGGAGTTTGTTCCAGAGCAGTGTCAATCTCTGGGAGACATATCTGTCTCTCCAGCATGCCCTGTTAATGTTGCGGGCTAGGTTAACATCCCTAGAGCGAGTGAATCTTGTCCCATTTGAGATATAATGGCTTATTTTACAAATAATCAGATATAACAAGTAACTATAAAACTATCCCGAGGATTCAATAAACTTTGTGTAGGCTTCACATGAAATACGATGAGCAGCTGTGCTAATCTTGTATGCATGCTGCATATCGGGATTTCATGAATGCAAGCAAGGTTATGGGGCCAGCAAAAGTGTTGCCAGCCAGGAAACCATACAGAGCAGCACGAACACAGAATGAAGATGCATGCAAGTTTGCCTACGTCAAATCTGCTCTGTGAGATTGTGCGCACAGCCACAATGACTAGCATGGATGAAAATACTGCAATAACTGCAGTATTAACACATTATAGAAAAGTGTACTCATTGCAATGTACACTACAACAATTATTTGCAGACTGAAATAATATATGGTGAGGTGAACAGCAAAGGCAAATACAATGAAACATAAATACAATAAGAAGGGAAAGTGAGCTGATTAAAATGGCCACATACATGAATGACAGGAGTGAAGAAAGAAGATGAGGGCATGTAAAATATGGCAATGTACCCACTTCCAAGACAAGCCAGTAGCATAACATTAAGCACATATGTAGATAGCACAGTGCATACTGCTGTTTACAGTTCAGTGTTAGTATATTTACATCATCACACCTTATACTATACATGTGATTGTCACACAAGGTTACATGTCAATAGAAGTGAATGGTTGTGATATAAACGTCACTGACATGCTCAACAGAGAGGACAGTTAGCAAAGTTGGTATATACAATAGGAAGTATGTGCATAGTGTGAAGATCTGCAAAATGACTTGCTCAAATTTGACTGAAATATCAGCAAACCTCACAACCAATCATGGACGCAGAGCAACAGACTCACAGACAACTATTGACAGAGGCAGTCACAATCAGTAACAATTTTAAAACATTAGCAACATTAATCTGTGACATTGCCAGAATATGTGAGTTTAAGTTATTACACATCTTCTGCTGGAACAGATATGTACTACTGTAATGAATGCCAGTATTCTATAAGAGGAATTCATCACCCCTTTTCCAAACATAAACTTACCTGGGAGGGTTAACAGGTACAGTGTTAAACCTGGAGTTGAATTCATGGGGCAATCCTGGACTTTTTAGAGGTTTGCATGACACATAAACCACAAGCCACACCTGCAAGAATCCAATCCATGCCATCAATGTTGTCACTGAGCTGTGCATTTACTGGTTGTAACACAGAAAGATGTATCACACATGCATCTTGTGCAACACCTTGAAGGGACATCTGCACTGTTAATTCCTAATAGGTATGCATAACAAAGAATAGTTATGTATGGGCAAAAAAAATGTGTGCAAGTTTACTGTGCCAAATGTGACACACTTCACTAAAGTATCCCTGGCTGACATGGGTATTGTCCATTGGCCATAAGGATAACAACACTTACAAACAACACACTATTATGAGCAGATTCCCTACATACAGCTAGGTGTCGCATGCATCTGCCACATGCAATAGCATCTGAGGCATCTGAATTGATGAGTGAATTAAGAAGTAGTGTGTTAAAATGAATGGTACAGCAGTATATGAGACTGATGGCAATGCATCAACTATGGCCATGTGCACAGAAACTACAGCAGTTCAAAGTGTAGCATCAATGAGCAAGGAAGGTGTCACTGTGATATTGTTCACATCCCAAACAATAAATGGAGCACACTCTATAATCATATGTGAAAAATCAAGACATATGCCACATGATTGTTGACCTCCTCCGACATTGCCATTGAAATTGTTATACTTCCATGAGATCCTGACATGCATGCATATCTGTTCATGAAAAATGCTGATGTGATTGATGTACTTACATCCATGATGCTGTACAGTCACACTATAGATGTACCTAATATACAACTGGACTTCATAGGTTCATAGATTGAAATGAGAGTACTAGGCTAATTTTTCCAAATAACATTAAAGCTTAGCCATATTTAATGTGTTTCACAATTTTAAATAGCTAGGTGAAAAAACATCTCACAGTTACGAGGCTATGCTATACAAACTGCATCTATTCATGAGGAGCATGGGGCAACAATGAATGTACAATTACTATTAACTATCCATTGATGCAGGTTGCACTAGAATATGATGGGGAAAGGCATTTGCTTTATGTGAATGTGAAGCTTGTTCCAGAGAAGGGGTAGTGTCTGAGAGATTTTTCAGTCTCTCTAACCTGATTTATTATGTCAGAGGGTAGGTTAACATCCTTGGAATGAGTCACTCTCATGCAGTTTGCTTTACCAGTGTGTAGCATTTCCATCAGGGCCAGATTGGTGACTCTCCTGTATGCTAGACACAAATCAGCCTTTATTAGTCTGTATGGCACAGAATACACTGATATGGCTTTCAACGTTTCCCTGTAGGGCTTGCCTGTTACACCCTGTGTCTTCCTTGTGCAAAACCTCTGGTGATGCTCCAGCTGTTGCAGAAGTGTGGTGAATTACATGCAAAAGTGTGTGTTGTTCTCAATTATTGTTGTGATGAGGGCTGAGTACAATGGAATTATAATGTGCTTTGATCTGCATGACATGCCCATACAAGTGAGTTGTGCCACACAGAAGGAATTTGTCACCACTGTGTACACATGTTTTTGGTTGAACTTCTGATTACTATCTACCTGAGCAGCCAGATCAAATACTACTGGGTCTACTCATAGGGTATGCTGTATATATTGTAATTAGCTTGGATATTTGCTTTACAAAAGGGAGTAATTATGCTTTTTTGGCTATTTATTGTGTTTCCATGGCTCTGGCACCAATCATTTGTGTGCCTTAATACTTTCTGCAGTATATTAGTACTGCTACTAGAGTCAATGATTGTCCACAATTTGCAGTCATCTGCATACTTTGTTGTACAAAGGCTGTCTAAGCTTGCCTTGACTTCTGTGAATTAAATATCAAGCAGGAAAGGAACAAGTATATAACCCTGTGGTACTGCACCGCACATTGGCCTCTTTCTACAGGTGAATGCAAACACTTTGACAGTGTGTGTCTGGTTGGTGATCCATTGGACTACACACTTGGTGATGTAGTGGTTTATAGCCATTTGAGACAGTTTCTATGTAATACCTGGTTATGGAATTCTGTCAAATGTCCTGACCAGGTCAAGTTATGGGGGATGGACATTCTTTCCCTCATTCATGACCTTTGTGACCTTCTCGAAGAAGTCAATTAGATTTATCAGATATGATCTAGCCTTAAATCAAAAATGGGTTTGTTACACAGCTGGGAGATTAACTATGTTCTTGTTGATTAGGTCCATGATGATTTTTTCCATTGGTTTACAGATGAGGCTAACAGGCTTATTGGTCTATAATTCCATGTGTCAGGTAATGGTCTACCCTTATTCAGACAGCTTAATATTTCTGTCCACTATTGTGCCAGAAAATAGCCTGCCTGGAGGCTGTGGTTATGTAGGGATCCAACTGTGTCTGTTACGTCATATTTTAATTTATTGATAAGGCAACCTGGGATGTTGTCAGGGCCCATTGATGCCATGTTTTTACTTTAGATGAGCTGCTCTCTTGAGAAAATATGCTGAGTAATGTTTGCATGTATACTTTGGGTGACGACCAGTAGGGACAGGTTGGTGAAGTTTGTTCGAAATTTGTCAGCTAGCAGGTTGTGTATTGCCTGTGGTTGAGCATGGGTGGGGCCATTCACAACCTTCTGTGCACATATATGTGTATTCTCCTTAAGATTTTGTATGTACTTAAAAATAAAGATTTTTGAAGACACCTCCAAATTCAACCTTGGGTATGCATCACCTGGAAGTGTTAGCACAGTCATACAACTTTACCTATTATACATTATTACATCACCTGCACATTATATGCCTATATGTTTATCACTGGAAAAGTGTGTGTGACTGATCTGATACCATATATGGACACATTACAAATAAGCTGGATGTGATTCATGCAGAACCGTTAATGACACAAATGCTGACAGTCACACAATGCTGCTGAGCAACACCTGAATAATCCACGTGAAGAGTAACACAATTGTGCATACAATGAAATCCCTAATTAATTAAAGTGACTCTGAACTGGTTCTATGTTTGTATATGTAAGCAGTATTACAATATGTAGATGAAACAAGGTGTATGTGCCCATGTAATCAGTATGATGTATTATTGCTGTATGTCATATAGCATTTCATGATGGTAGGCACACATACATACATACATACATACAAATATTTCAAGCATGGACATTAATGCTGTTCTAGCGTGCCAATATACCAACACACTTGTTCCCATAATAAGTGTCCAAACTGTTTTAATTAAAATATCAAAACTAGTACTTGCTTTAATGTAATTTTGTAGTCTGTTCCATGCACCAGCTACTATGTCAGAGAACCAATTAGTACATTTCTCGTTCCTTTGGAATCTTCTACATAGGTTATCTGATGATTCTCTAGTACTCTTTGATAACCACAAACATCCCCAGAGCTAGTTGTCTCTAAATGCCCTATATACCTGAAGATCTCCTCTTAGATATCTGTAAGAGACACTGTACAAGTTCAGATATTTTAGTCTTTCATAATAATCTATAGTTCTATAGCTATCATTAATCAATTGGTTGATATGATTAGAAAAACTCATAGCTGGAGCTACTCCTATACCAAGGTCCTTAAATGAGTCTACAGTTTCAATCTCTGCGTGCTGCATTAAATATTCAACTTTCAATTTATGTCTCCCAAATCTCACATGCTTAGTTGTTGATGTATTTATTAGCATATTATTCTCATGTGCCCAAATAGTCAACTTAGCCAAGTTATTTTGCAGACATGCCTTATCTGTAACACATGTAATCAGTTTACCCAATTTCAGGTCATCTGCATATAGAATGTAGAACATCTCAGATGAAAAAGTAAGGTCTGAAAGATACAATGTAAACAAGTAAGGGCTTAGGACAGAGCCCTGTGGGACACCCTGACTATAACCAAGGATTTCACTTGTCCAGTTGCTGTATGATACATGCCATGTCCTACTTATAAGCATGAAGCTATTCGTCTTATCAAGAGTACATCAATATGTAGTTGTTCTAATTTACTGATCAGAGTTTTGTGCATGACCCTGTCAAAAACTGAAGTTAAATCTATATAAATCACAGCACAATTTTTCATTCATATCTGCTATTATTTTGTTACAGAACATCATGTTACAGGTGGTAATAGATCTATTTTCAACATATGCATGCTGATATATGGTTTCAAGTCCCAACATATACAGTTCTGATATTAACTTATCCAGTATTACCTTCTCCATTATTTTTCCACAACATGATAGAAGACTATCTTTCAGACCTTACTTTTTCGTCTGAGGTGTTCTACATTCTATATGCAGATGACCTGAAATTGGGTAAACTGATTACATGTGTTACAGCAACAGTGGTCCTACTCCACAAAGGTGGAGCCTCTACGGACCCTGGAAACTATCGCCCCATAAGCCTGACTAGCTTAGTCTGCAAGGCTATGGAGAGGATCATCATGGAGCTCATAAACAAAGACATTGGGGACCTACAGACACTAGATCCTACCCAGTTTGGCTTTGTCAAGGGCAGATCCTGCCTTTTGAACCTGGTTGACTTCTTTGAAACAGTCACCAAAGCCATAGATGAAGGGAAGGTAGTCCACACAGCCTATCTGGACCTTGCAAAGGCATTTGACACAATACCCCACTCAGGCATCATAGATAAGCTATCCAGCTTAAATATAAACCCCTATGTCACAAGATGGGTCACAAACTGGCTCAAAGACAGAACCCACAGAGTGAGAGTTGCTGGAGCCATGTCAGACTCGAAAGCGGTCACAAGTGGCGTCCCACAGGGTTCTGTCCTGGGACCACTCTTGTTTGGTATATACTTTTCCGAGGTAAAGGCAAATGTGGGAGGACTATGGCTTACCAAGTCCACAGATGACTGCAAACTGGGCGCCATAATCAACTCTGCAGCTGACACAAACATCCTTCAAAAAGGTCTCACAGAGACAGATAACTGGTGCCAGTGCCATGGTTTAAAGCTAAATGCCAAAAAATGTATAGTCATACCCTTTGGCAAAAACAATGTGCCCACAAATTACCACATAGGCGGAAACCCATTAAGTACAGAGAAAGTTATTAGGGACCTGGGGACCCAAGTTGGTAGCAATCTCTCCTTTGAAAACCACATTGCCAAAGTGGTTAGAAAGACCTTCTACATAGCCCACCTCATCACGAAGGGTTTCACATCTAGATCAAGAGAGGTAATCATGCCCCTTTATTCATCCCTCATCAGGCCCATCATAGAATACAATGCCCCTTTTGGGATGTACCTTACCCGACACCTGCAGCAATTAGAAAGACCCCAAAAGTATCTCACCAAGAGGATCAAGGGTCTCAAACAGATGCCATATGCTGCTCGGTTAAAAAAACTCCAGCTCTACTCAGTTGCATATCGCCTACTTCGAGTCGATCTATGCCTGACATACAAAGCTATGTCAAATCCAGAATTAATGGACATGCTCCACCTCAGTAAATCTAAATTCCTTAGAGCCACACACTCGAGGGACTTGAACCTCAGCACAGAAATAAATAGAACTTGCTGGAGGGACAGGTTCATAACCCAGAGGCTCCCTTCGCTCTGGAATAGAATTCCAGTTCATGTGAGGCAGAGCACCTCACTGAATCTCTTCAAGAAGAATCTTGGTAAGTGGATGGGGGATCATAGGTTTGTCCCAGGGATTACTCCTGTGTCACTATTAGACAGAGGCACAGTAAACTAAATCTTAAAAAGGGCACAGTATACTCAAATCAAGGGGTGGCGTAAGCCATACAGAATCGGGCTAGGCTTATAATTGCCCCAGGGCAGATAGCCAAGTATGAACCTATGAACCTATATGAATCTGGGTTTATCCTACTCCCCTTTCCCTTAAAGACAGATTTAATAAGCACGTCTCCAATCTTGAAGAATCTCCCCATATTTATATGACCTAGTGAATAATAGATACAATGGTACCATAAGTTCTTGCTGAAGTGTTTTCAGGTCATTGCTACTAATTCTGTCTCCTCCCTGTGCTTTGTTTGGATCCAGTTTGCATGCTTCTTTTTCAGTATAATCCTCATTTGAGTCCAGTATCTGAGGTTACCTGGATGTCACTAGGACAACTTATCACCCCTTTTGTGGAGGCAAACTATTTTGAATAAGATTGTGTAAATATATCTATAATCTGTTGTGTCTGAGAATAAATTTTAGAATCTGCACACAGTTTATCAATGTGTACATCTTTACTCCCCCACATCTTATGTATCTATAAAAAGGTTTTGTATTATGCTCAATATCTTTATATACATTTTCTTCAAATTTTTATTGATTTTGTCTCATACTATGCTTAGTCTGTTTGTCCAGCTTGTTTATTTCAGTTTTCAAAGTTGTAGTTCAACCTCTCTTCCATTTCTTATATTTTTGTCTTTAACCTTAATCAGATATCTTGTTCTTATGGAAATATATTCCCTGACGTTGTATGCCTAGATCCTGATGTTAAACATTTTTTTTTTAACTCAAACAAATTCTCTTTCAAAATTTTCTACATTTCGCATTCCATCTACAGTTTTTACACTGAGCACCTCACTCCGTTTAGTTTTACATAGTGACTGTTTTGCTTCTATATAATCTGTAACTGCCTTTCTGTGCATTGGTTTAGATTTCAGTTTGGCAGGATTATCTAGCAACAAATTAACCTTTATAACCCCATGATCACTGCACACATGTGCCATACTGCAAGTATCACTGTGATGGCTGAATGAGAAATGTTGTAGAATGTTAATATACACCACTACAAGAACACATGCCTTATTAAGGCAACAATATACATAGCATCATTCCATTTCAACAGTCCTCAGGAGGCATGTTACTACAGCTGTTAGGGAAGGAACATCTAATCATATGGCAGCACTGGATATCAATACATTCCCTCAAATCACAGATTAGAATATGCTGCTGTAGGGCTTCTGTACATCCACACCTCAACATGGCATATGTGGATGATAGCAACATTTACTTGTGCAATCTTCATAGGGTCATAGAGCATTACTGGGCTAACATCCATCCTGATGTGTTTGTATATACTAAAGCATCTGAATGAAACCCAAAGCCTTCTCATTATTTGTATTAGAGACAAATGAACGATGTGGTGTCAGAAGTAACATGGCTAAAAGGAGATGAGCCAGAATGGGAGCCAGAAGCAAGATCAAGAAGCACAGCCTATGTACAGCAGTGAATCATTCCCATTGTGTGCAAACCTCACAAATCAGAACAGAAAAGAATTTCTTTATTAAAACTTACTCAACACTCTTTTTTTTCATGTAACATGAAGCCATGCATACAAAACATTCTAAATTATATTTGCATAAACCAATATTTATGATATTGATAAAAATATTCAAATTACTATGAAAAATGTTTGAAATAAAGTCCGCTTGCATAAAAAAATAAAATAAAGGGAAACGACTGCATTTTTTCACAAAGCATATGCATTTTCGTATTAAGCCAACATATCCGGGTTTTCAGAAGTATATAAAGTGTTCACCTGTTTGTGCAGTGTTACAGTAAAGCTATTTCACAAAGTACATCCATTACAAGGCATATTTCACAGAGTACAGCCATTACGGAGCATATTTTGCAAAGTATTTTGAAGAGTTTACTGTGCATTTGAATGTTGTTATAAGTTCACAGAACAGTTTATTCATACATAATTACAAGGGCCATATTTTCAGTGTGTTTGTGTTTAATTCGTGAGTATGGCAGATGGATTTCAAAACCCAGTGCACTTGTGTTTGACAGTAATATTGCTGAGAACTGGAGAGAGTTTGAGCAAGAGTGCGATATTTTCATACAGGGTGCATTTTCTGATAAAGATGACCATACAGAGGCATTTATTCTACTTAATTAAGCTGGGTAAGAAGCTATACAAAAGGAACATTCATTTGTGTATGCACCTGCTATTTATGCTGGAGAGGGGGAACCATCATATTGTTGTCCCAGCTGAGTTAAGGCAGGATAAGAGTACTTCAAACATAAATTTAGATAAATGTGTAACCCTCAGACAAATGTTACAATGCAAAGGCACTTATTTTACACAAGGGATCAAAAGCCTGGCAAAAGTTTTGCAGCATATATAACTGACCTGAGAAATAAGGTTAAAATGTGCAGATTTGGTGATTTAAGGGATGAGTTGATAAAGAACAGACTTGTGCATGGTATAAAAGATAATGCCGTGAGAAAGATTTCGCTTTGTGACAATGATTTAACTTTGAATAAGGCTATTGAGATTTGTCAGATATACGAGCTTACAGAAAAGCACACGAATATGCTTTCAAATGAGAGCAGCTCTAGAAGGCACAGTGATGAAGCTCATGTTGATAGCATGCAGCACATGGTTAAAAGAAACAGTCCCAAGTACATGGCATCTGTAACCCCTGCAGCACCTACTGATAAACCCCAGAATTTTCTAACACATTCCAGAAACCACAGTCTCAGTGAAGCATAAGTGTGAGTCAGCAAACTCAGTGCATTGGCCCTACCCAGGCTTCATGGTAAACTGTTGCAAGTGAGGCAGCGATCATGAACCTAAAAGAGAAAAGTATTTACCTTTTGGTCAACAATGCCACAAAAGTAATAAATGGAATAATTTCACAAGATTTTGTAAATCAAAAGAATGTGGGCACTCTTTTATTAAAAGGGAACATTTTAAGAAATAAGTTGATCAGTTAGAAAGCTATAGAGTAGGCTTGCTTTATACTCTTTATGTTGATGGTGTGTCAGTGCTTCATAAAATGGTCAATGCAGCTGATTTAAGGGCCAAGAATGAAGTATTTTGTACCATTTGGATAAATGGCAAACCCACAGAGCTCAAAGTTAACACAGGTTCTAAGTGCAATGGTATGTCTGCAGAAATATTTGCAAGAGTGTGTAAAGGTGAAAGGCTTGATTTGGCAAGGTGTGCGAAACTTGTTGCTTATGGAGGTAAAGAAATTCAGACCAAAGGCTCAGTAGTGCTTTCATGTTACTCTGCAGGAAGAAGCTATGGCTTGTTATTCTTTGTGGTCAAGAGACACATTCAGTCATTATTAGGGATCCAAGACTCTTTAAAAATGGGACTGCTTTCATTTAATAAGGAAGTCCATCATGTTATCTTAAAAGACCACTGCTCTAATTTTGCCCAACACCATTTTTCTATCTGTGCTGATCTTTTCATAGAGAAACTAGGCAATCTTCCAGTTGTGAACTCAATGAAATTAGACCCAGAGGTCAGTCCAGTTATCAGGCCAGCATGTAAAGTTCCAGTAGCCATGCAGGACAGAGTCAAAGCTGAGTTAGATAAAATGGTGTGACAAGGTGTAATTTGTCCAGTGGAAACTCCAACTGAATGAGTATCTTTCATGGTTGTAGCTCATAAGAAAAGCTCAGATTACATCAGAATATGTACTGACCCATGAGATTTGAACAAAGCATTAAAAAGACCTCATCATCCAATGTGCACAGTCAAAGAAGTTGCAGCCTCAGTACCAAATGCGACTATTTTTTCTGTCTTAGGTGGAAAGAGTTAATTTTGGCAAATTCAGCTTGACAGAAAATCCTCATTGCTCACTACTTTCAGTTAGTGCAACACCAAAGAACATTTGATGTCCTAAAACAGAGAATTGCTAGTCCACAAATGCTCAGATACTATGATGTTCAGAAGCCTGTTATACTTTCCTGTGATGTTTTGAAATTTGGTCTTGTTGGAGTCATTCTATAAGAGGATCAACCTGTTGCCTGTGCATCGAGAACTCTTACCCAACCTGAACAGCAGCATGCCCAGATCGAGAAAGATCATTTGGCAATTGTGGTTGCATGTTCGAAGTTCCATGATTATGCTTATGGTAGAACTATCCAGATTGAAACAGATCGCCAACCATTAGTCACAATTCTGAGAAAACAATGCATTCTGATCCAGCCAGACTGCTGAGATTGCAAAAGTATCATTTCAATCTTTTCTACAAGAAAGGTAAACTTCTTTATCTTGCTGATACATTGCCCAGATCACCCAGAAATATCACTGAACATAATGATAATCAAAGTTCTCAATCAAATGATGATTTTGAAGTAAAGGACATGCAAGTTTTTTTCCACACATCTTGATGAGCTGAGAGAACACACGCCCACAGATCCTGTTTTAAAAGGCTCAACCACTTTATCAATCAAGGATGGTCATCAAAACAATCTAGTTTACCTCAAGAAGTGCAACGTTATTTTCCATACACAGATGAGATTTTTGTCTGATAAAGGTATCCTAATGTAAGGTCTGAAAGTAATTGTTCCAAAGTCCTTGCAACCAGAGCACATTACCATTTTGCATTGTGGTCACCCAGGAACTGAATCTACCAAAAGAAGGGCAAGAGACATAGGGCCAGATTCAGGAAGGCTTACACGGAGTTCAAGAGTAGTGTAAGCCTCCGTGTAAGCCTCCTGATTCAGCAACAGCCCAAATCTCCGTGTAAGAGACAGCTAACACGTCTCTTACACGGAGTGGGCGTGGAAATGCTCAATACCTCATTTGCAGCTCCAAGATATGCAAATGAGGTATGTGAGCGATCCACGAAGCCCAAACCAGTCCGTGTAGCAGACGTGTTAACTACTGAAATGTACTCAGCTGACAACTGAGTACATTTCTGCAAAATTAAAACGGAGCTATGTCAGCTCCAAATAAAGTGCATTTGTTATATTAAGCATGCCAATGGCCAAATATGTGGCCATTGGCATGAAAAATGTTGCAAAAAAGTTATATAACTTTTTTTTTTCACGGATGTATGTGTTTAACTGTAGCGCACACCAGCATAAGCGGGTGCGCTACCTAAAACAAAACCGAAGCTTATAAGCCCACAATTGTGGGATTTATGTATTACATGAAAGTCAATGGAGGGACTTGCAGAGCAAAAACAATATGGCCTCCGTTTAGTGGTTGTCAAGGGGGGGAAGCTCCGTGTAAGATATGTAACTAAGCATTACTAGGCAATCCTATGTAAATGAGGCTTACAATACTGAATCACACTGCCACATAAGTAATGAGCACTTTCTGAGTCGTGTAAGAGTTAGAGAAGGGGAGGAACAGAGTAAGAGGTAGGTGACATCATGGGGGGGAAGGATAGAAAGAAATGTACCAGATTGGAGGGCAATGTAAGGTAAGAGATGACAGACAGACATCAGGGAGGGAGGTGTGTCCCAACAGAACACTGGGAATGTCAAGAAATTGAGGGCATACGCTATCCCTACACTCTAAGTTTCTTGAAATACGTGCATGCTCGCGTGTGCGCGCGTGTAAGGCAGGTTCTACTTGTGGGGCGTGTTGCAAACTGTTTACAGCGGTTTTGCGTGGCGTGCGTGTGTAAGGCGGTGTCTTGGCGTTTTAGCATGAATCAGCCTAGCTAACACCGTGTAAGGATGTGTCTTGGCGTGTAACACCGTGTAGGGATGTGTACAGCGTTTAAGTTACTGTGGCGTGTTTAAGCCGGTGTGCACATTGCTCCCCTCAGGAAACAGAGAGGAAATAGGAAACAACCAAAATACAGAAACTGCCAGAAGATACTACTAAAGTTAATTGGTGGAAACAATTAGAAGCAGGCAATTACACAGGCAGACTAGAAGCCCAACCCAGCACTTAAAACACAACAAAGAGCAGTGCAGGCTGTTTCTCACAAGAGATACTGCCAGAAACTAAGCTATCAGAGTTGAAACCTGAAAAAGCAGAACTCAGAGCAGAAATGCTAGGGGCTGCCATAGCTGTTATAATCAGACATAGGCGGTGCGAGGGTGGTGATAATGCAGATGCTGACAGACAACCCAGAGTGAGGAGAAGGAGAAGAGTATACAGGCCTAGGGTCACCTACCATGGGTTACATGAGCTGGAGATAGTAGGGCGCTATAGAGTGGACAGAGAGCTCCTGCAGCAGATTGTTGAGCTGTGCAGGCCACGCCTCACACACAGAACCAACAGCGGAACCCATCCCAGTGGAAACCAAGGTATGTGCTGGCCTAAGAATACTAGCAACAGGTACCTTTCAGAGACCAACTGGCGATATGATGGGGATATCACAGGCATCAGCCTCCAGGGTACTGCACCAGTTCCTGGATGCCATGTCACCACATGTCAGTGATCATATATATGTCCCTAGTGACCGTGAGGTTGTGGCCAGCAATATCGTCTCTTCCAGCAAATAGCGGGATACCCTGAGGTGCTGGGTGCAATAGACTGCCGCACATACGCATCAAGGCACCAGCTGGTGAGCGGGGTAGAGTCTACATTAACCGCAAGGGATACCCCTCCATCAACTGCCAGGTCGTGTGCGATGCCCAGGGCATAATAATGAATGTGTGTGCTGGCTGCCCTGGTAGCTACCACGATTCCCACATCTGGCATCTGACGCAGCTGTACCAATCATTTGCCAATGGGGACTTCCCACACGGACACCTAGTGGGGGATGCTGGTTATGCACTTGAGCCGTGGCTGATGACACCCATCAGAAATGCACACACACCCGAACAGGAACGCCATAATGAGGCACACGCACAAACACGCAATATCATAGTGCGTGTGTTTGGGCTGCTCAAGTCACGGTTCCGGTGTCTGGACACGTCTGGTGGAGCTTTGCAGTACACACCAACTACATGTACCCAAATGATCATGATATGTGCTATGCTACATAATATGATCCTGCGGAAACAACTGCAGCAGGACCAGCACAGGGCTGGGCCAAACATCCCCCCACCATTGCCAAGGCCACCACAGGCAGGGAGTGACTTGGAGGAGGAACAACCTGACCTTGTCCCAGTAGGCAGAAGGAGGCGTGCCCAGTATGCCCTGGCCTTGGCAAAGAGGCAACGCATAGCACATATGCTTGGTCAGTAGGAACACTGGGACTGATACCCACTCTGACTCACTCATACAGTAACAGGGATGCCTAACATGACACAACCTGCTTCCAAATGTACAGGGAGTGTAGTATGTGCATCCGACAGAGGCAGCCCTGCAGCACCATCCGAGTATGAATGCCATGTGTTAAGTAATGTAATACCATGTATCATATGCACACCTGAGGACCATGACTAACATCCACCCTCACCAATCATAAACCACAAAAACACAAACCCACCTCATAGCTATCACAAGGGATAGGAACCTAGATGTAATGCTACCCAATGCCAAAGGTATAAACAGCAAGATGTGTGCAGTGTAAATGCACACAGTATAGCGAATGCACATATCAGTGCTGTAATAGAAAACAGGGTCAAAGCGCACATCAGCACCCTGACACTACCAGGGTCACACCTCATACAGTGATGTACATGTGCAAAAACATGGAACAAGATACAAAATGAGGGTGACTACCAATAAATGGCATGGATAACCACACACCCCTGTTGTTACCACAACAAGAAGCAACATGCATTAGCCATGGTCAAACACCAATGGCTAAAACTGACTACTACTATATAGCTTGCTGCAGACCACTGTCCTAATAGCAGCAACTGCCCCAGGCCTATGTTCACAGGTTCACAGGTTCATACTAGGCTATCTGCCCTAGGGCATTTATAAGCCTAGACCAGAGTTCCGTGGAGTCTGCCGCACCTTCACTCTGACGGATAATTTGCCCATTATATTGCTGTGCCTCTGACAAGCAGTGATACTGAGGTTATCCCTGGGGCATACCTGCAATCTCCCATCCATTGATTAAGATCTCACTTGAACAAAGCCAGTGAGGTACTCAGCCTCACATGTACCAGGATGTTGTTCCACAGCATAGGGACTCTCTGGTTGAAGAATCTGTCCCTCCAGCACATCCTATTAATATCTGTGTTGAGGTTTAAATCTCCTGCCACTGTAGTTCTGATGGATGTACAGGTCTTGAGGTGAAGCGTGTACATTAACTCAGGTTTGGACATGGCCTTGGATGTCAGGCACAGGTCACCTCTGAGCAGGCGGTAAGTCACGGAATCAAGCTGGAATTCCTCCAGTCGGGCAGCATAAGAAATATGTTTGAGACCCTTTCTCCTCCTGTCGAGGAATCTGTGGGCCCATCCAATTGCCATAGGTGTCGGGTCATATACATGCTGTATGGGGCATTGCACTCAATCAATGGTCCAATGAGTGAAGAGTACAGGGGAACAATGACCTCCCTGGATCTAGATGTGAATCCCTGCATGATGAGGTGGGCAATGTAGAAGTTCTACCTAACTACCCTGGCAGCGTGAGTGTCAAACAAAGGTTACTCTCAACCTGGGTGCCCAGGTCCCTGATAACCTCCTGTGTGCTTAGAGGATTGCCACCTACATGGGAACTAGTGGTAACCTTGTTCTTCCCAAAGTGCGGCTATGCATTGTTCAGTGTGTAATGTAAGGCCATGGCTCTGGCACCAGTTATCCGTGACTATGACACCCTTCTGAAGGATGTCTGTGTCAGATGGGTGTCCAACTATGGTTCCCAGTCTGCAGTCATCTTCAAACTTTGTCAGCCATAATCCTGCTGTGTTTGCTTGTACTTCTGAAAAGTAGATGCTGAGCAATAGTGGGCCCAGGACTGAGCCCTGTGGGACACCACTTGTGACAGTTGTGGAGTGTGACATGGCACCAGCAAGTCTGAACCTGTCTGTTCTGTCACGTAGCGGTTTGCAACCCATCCTGTGATGTATGGGTTCACATTTTAGCTGGTGATGTTTTCAATGATACCCAAGTGGGGTATTGTGTTGAAAGCCTTTGCCAGGTCAAGGTAGGCTGTGTGGAGTGCCTTGCCCTTGTCAATGGCCTTGGTGTCTGTTATGAAACAGTCAACCAAGTTTAAAAGGCATGATCTGCCCTCAACAAAGCCTAACTGGGTTGGATCTAATGTCTGCAAGTCCCCTATGTCCTCATCTATGACTTCCATTATGATCTTCTCCATAGCTTAGCAGACCCTGCTTGTCAAGCTGATGGGATGGTAGTTTCCGTGGTCGGTGGAGGCACCCCCATGTGAAGTGGGTCCACCATTGACATATGCCACTCCTTGGGAACATATCCTGACTTGAGGCTAAGATCATACAGCTGCCCTGACTGCGGGTTGAATTCTTGAGTGAGTTCATGGAGCACAAAACCAGGGACACCATCTGGTCCCATGGATGCTGCGTCCTTTCCCTTGGATAGAGCAGTTCCCACCTGAGCATTTGAGATGTTTGGGGGGCTACAATCCTCTTTCATACATATCTCTCCAGTTGTGGTGGAGGGGTGGGTGGAGCAATCTGCACTGAACCTGTCAGCCAGTATGTTGGCAATGTCTATAGGTTCAGTGATATTTACAACATTCTGAGCCTATTCTGAGCATATCTGGGAGTTTCCTCCCAGGTGTGTAACGATATCTATAAAGGCCTCATTGTTGTCCCGTGAGCCCTTAGTGGGTTTACTCCCAATATTCGCCTTGGATGATTTCATGGGGAACTCAGTGTTTCACCTATATTGAGCAGGGGTGTCTACCCTTCCACGGATATCGCTCTATCTTGTAGTACCTCCTTCCTTGTGTTGTAGTGCTTGTTTATGGCTGAGGTCCACCACACTGGGCGCTTGCCTCTGGTACAACGAGTCTGTGTTTTGTTTGGGATTGCCTCATCCATGCAGTCTTGAAGGTGCTGGTAGAAGGCAGTTGTAAGTGATACAGTGGCTTGGGTAATGGTGTCTGCTGGCTTGGGGCTTTGAAAGAGACCACAACAGTCATTAGAAGTGTGTAGTCGGCTTCTGAGAGGTTCTGCACTGTGGTCTTTTCTATCTGGGGTGGAGGTGGGATGTGGACTTCCACTGAGAGTAGGTCATGATCTGATCTCACCAATGATGGGTATACCTCTGGTGTTGAACATTGTGAGCCCATGTTTGTGATGATGAGATCTACTATGTTGTCTCCTCTTGTGGGGATGGTGACTAGTTCTTCCATGGCATGTGAGTGTATGAACTGTAGGAACCTGTGGCTAGAGTGTTGTGGCTGTAGTACTGATCCCAGTCTATATTTGGATAGTTGGGATCACCCAGTGTGATGGTGTTTGCAGGTACATGTATCCCGCCACTGTTTTCATGAAAGCTCTGTGAGGTACCTGAGTTTCAGAGGATGGCCTGTAACATGCTACAAACTTCAGAGCAGTCTTGCCTATGGTTAATTGCACCGGATGGTGTACAATGCATCGTGTGTTGCCACCAACCATGAGGTGAGGGTGTCCTTGATGAATATTGCTATTGCCACCCCTCATAGTGGTAATATGTGTACTGCATAGATACGAAATATTGTGCCTCTGACTTAGTAGTGACACATTATGACCACCTTACATAATTGAATAATGTGACTATGCCTCTGTCCAGTCTGTGCCCCTGTCCACATGCAGCTGTCCAGATGTCTCTTGAAGAGAGTCAGTGAGGTACTCTGTCTAACATGAACTGGGATACTCTGCTAGAGTTTGAGATGCCTCTGAGTTATGACTCTGTCCCTTCAGCATGTCCTATACATGTATGTGCTGAGGTTCAAATCTTTAGCTCCCATGTTTCTGGTGGATGTGGATTGCTTGCAGTGGAGCATGTCTACCAAATCCTGATCGGACATGGTCTTGTATGTCAGGCATAGGTCACCTGTACGTATGTGGTATGACACTGAAAAAAGCTTGTTTTTAGTTATTCTGGAAGTATATGACATGTGTTGTAGATCCCTGATCGTCATGGTAAGGTACTTGTGGGGTCTCTCCAGCTGCTGCAAGTGCTGGTTGAGGTACATACCAAATGGGGCGTTGTATTCAAGCATTGGCCTGATAAGGGAGAAGTATAGTGGTACAATGACCTCCTATGGTCTGGATGGAATACCCTCCATGATAAGGTGGCCAAGATAGAAAGTATGTCAAACAACTTTGGCAACATGGGTGTCAAATGAGATGTCACTATCTACATGTGTCCCCAGCTGTCTGATTTGTTTCCTGTACTCATTGGGTTGCTGTCTATGTACAGATCTGTGGGTACTGTGTTCCTCCCAAAGGGGATGGCTACACATCAGTGTCGCAGTCAGTTTTAGGCCATGAGTCCAGCACCAGCTATCTGTCAGTGTGACGGCAGTCTGTAGGATGTGTGTGCTGGCTGATGTATTCACTATGGTGCCCAGGTTGCAGTCATCTGTAAACTTTGTCGGCCACAACCCTCCTATGTTTGCTTTCACATCTGAAAAGTAAATACCAAATAAGAGAGGTCCCAGGACACAACCTTGTGGGACACCACTTGTGACTGGCTTTGAACCTGACAAGGCACCTGCAATGTTGACATTATGGGTTCTGTTTCTGAGCCATTTTGCAACCTATGCTGTGACATATGGTGTTATATTTCAGCTGTTGAGCTTGTCTATGATGCCTGAGTGGGGTATTGTGTCAAAGGCCTTAGCCAAGCGCAGGTAGGTTGTGTGGACTGTGTAGCCCTCATCAGCGGCTCTAGTGACAGTTTCAAAGTAGTCAACTTGGTGCAAAACGCATGGGATCTGCACTGTACAAAGCTGAATTGGGTGTGATCAAGGGTCTGTAGGACACCAATGTCTCTGTGTGGAAGCTCCATAATGACCCTTCACAAAGCTTTGCAGACAAGGCTGTTTAAGCTTGTGTGGTGGTAGCTGCCAGGGTCTGTGGAGGCATCTCCTTTGTGGAGTGGGACCACTGTTGCCGTGCGCCAGTGTTCAGGTACAGATCCTGTAGCAAGGCTAAGGTTAAATAGGATCTGCATATACAGGTTTATCTCCATCTGTAGTTCACATAGCATGCAACTGGGGATACCATCAGGTCCCATTGATGCTGTGTACTCGTCTCTGCTGACTGCGGCTCTCACATGGACATCCAGGATGACAGTGAGGTTACATACAGCTGTGATAACTATCATGTCTTGGGGGTGAGGGAGGGCATACATTGCACTGAACTGGTCTGCCAGGGTGTCAGTAATATCTGTCAGGTCCCTGGGATATAAGTTGTTGTGTACCAAATCTGAGCATATATGAGGGTTCCCACCCAGGCGTCAGACATAACTGAAGAAAGCAGTGTGGTTACCTTCATCGTCTGTGGTGATTTATGTCCCCAAGTTGAACTTGGGTGTCTTTATGTGAGAATGTAGCTTTCTACTACTGCTGATCACAGCTGCCTTACATTCTGGAGATGTAGCTCTGTCTTGCATTAGTATCCTTCATCTGTTATACAGGTTGTTTATGGCTGGGGTCCACCAGACAGGCCACTTTCCCTTGGTGGTGAAGGTGTCATTCTCATTTGTGATTGCATGGTCCATGCTTACTCGGAGATGTCCGCATAAAGTGTCTGTGCAGGAGTCACCATTGTGTGTTGTGGTTTCCACTGGCCCAGTGGGCTTAATGGATACCATCTCAGTCCGAAGAAGTGTGAAGTCAGCTTCTGAGCTGTTTGTCACTATACCCTGGTATCATACTAGCACTGACACAGGTGTAAACAATTCCCCAGAATCCATCAAACAAAATGGACATGCAGGCTTACAGATGCCCTAGGGGACTAGCCTAGTATGAACCCATTATGATACAGATTGTACAGGACACTACAGATAACCCCAAGGCTGTTGCAAATGATGGTAGTAAGCATGTTGTTGATTCCTGGATATGCTCCGGATCACACCGATATTACAAACAACATACCAGACACACACAGGTATGGCCAACAGACATCCTGACATGTGCAGTGCAAACCCCCCCCCATAATGCCAAATACCTTCCCCAGCAGACTGCCGCCTCCCTGACATTATGTCACCCTTACCACAGGGTGCGTACCCAAAGAGCAGTGTACAACAACAGTGGGTGTTCTCAACAAAGGTGTCTCCTGAATGGATAGGAAAAACAACCACCACAGAATCATGAGAGGTTTGGTCTGCACAGCTATGGAAAGGACCAGCATGTACCACAGACATAATGATATTGTGGATCTATTGACACCCGACCCTACCCAGTGTGGGTTTACAAAGTGCAGACCCCACCCCTAAACATGTGTGACTCAGTTGAAACAGTACTTGAAGTCAGTGATGAGGGCAATGTGGTCCACACAGTGTTGGCGGACGTTGCAAAGCCTTGTGTACAATACCCTATGTGTTCCGTATAGATTTGCTCACCAGCTGATATATACACCCCAATGTCATGGAAGGGTTGCAAACCAGACCAACGACAGAACTGACATGGTCAGACATGCAGCAGCCATGTCAGACTACAAACCACATATAACAGGCATCCCACAAAGCTTGGTCCTGGGACCTTCACCATCTGGTATATATGCCCCATAGGTACAGGCCAACAAGTAAGGACTGTGCTGGAACATGTTTGTAGAGGACAACAAGCCGCCTGACATATCTGATACACCAGCTGACACAAGCATCCCATAAAAGGGCCACATAGAAACAGACAGCTGGTGCCATAGCCATGTCAGCATGTTAAATGGTGAAAACAGTATAGTCAGCCTCTGTGGATAATCCAGTAAGTGACCACCAATTCCCACATAGGTGTCGACCCATGACATTCCTAACATGTAATGCCAGAATGGGGACACAAGGTGATAGATATCCTGCATTGGACAAAAATGTGGCTGTAGGGTTAACAGCAACAATCCATATACCAACCTAATCATGAGGGTTATGACATCTAGCTAAGGGAAGGTCATTGTGGTTTTGCAGTTATCTTTCAGCAGCATTACAAATGCCCACAACAGCGCCTGTGTGGTGTACCTCACCAGATAGATTCAGCAACTGTAAAGTCCACAACAGTACCTCACCAGGAGTATCAAAGAGCTGGAACACATGTAATGTGTCGCCTGATTAAACAGAATGCAGTTACACACACTGCCATGCTGGCCACCCAGACACAAGCTGTGCCTGATGTGAAAGCCATGTCCAAGCTGTCAGCAATGCACATGCCGTACCTTGTACAATGTGAATGGCAGGGAGATATGCACATGAGGGACCTGAACCCCAGCACTGACATACATAGGACAAGCTGTACTGCATTATCCATAACACAGAAGCCACCACCACGCATGAGTAAACTACCAGTACAGGTTATCCATAGAGTCAGTCATTTATTCTACTCAACAGGGATCCTAACGAGTGGATGGGAGATGGTAGGTATACCCTGGGTATCAATGTTGTGTCACAGGTAGACAGAGGCACAGTATACAAAACAAGACATATGTCATGCCAAACTGCACTTATGATGTGTTGATGGACAAACACACTATCCAATAACCATTAGAAATGGCCTTGGGCACATCGGTAGTGTTTGCCAATGTACACCCATGTTGTGGAATACACTACTGCAGTTGGTTGAGGCCGTTGTAAGTAGTTCACATCTGAACATAATGCAACATGGTCAGATAGGTTCATAGGTTCATACTAGGCTATCTGCCCCAAGGCAGTTCTAAGCCTAGTCCAGAGTCTGGTTGCGTCGCCACCCCTTATATGGAAACAGTACTGTGCCCATTAGTTTGGCGTGCCTGTCTCCAGCAGTGACACAGTGGCGATCCCGGGGTAAACCTATGATTTCCCATCCACAGGTCAGGATACCTCTTGAACAGAGCCAGCAAGGTGCTGTGACTCACATGGACCGTGATTGTATTCCACAGCATAGGAGTCTCCGGTGATAAATCCACCCCTCCAACATGTCCAATGTACATCCCTGCTACGGTGTAAGTCACTTGCACTATTGGTTCAGGTGGATCTGAAGATTTTGAGGTGGAGCATGTCCATTAATCCCTGGTTGGACATGCTTGCATGTCATGCACATGTCACCTCTAAGCAGACAGTATGTGACTGAATAGAGCTGTAGTGTTTCCAATCTGGCAGCATATGACAGATGTTGGAGACCCTTTATCCTTTGTTGGGGGACATTCAGGGTCTCCCCACTTGCTGCAGATGTCAGGTGAGATACATCCAGATAAGGCAGTGTACCAGATCACCGGTCCGATAAGTGAAGAGTACAGGGGAACAATGACCCACTAGATCTGGATGTGGATCCCTTCCTGATCATGTGGACAATGTAGAAGGTCCTACTAGCCACTTTAGCAATGTGAGTGTCATCAGAACAGTGACTGTCAACCTGGGTCCCCAGGTCCATGATAACCTTCCTGTGCTTAGAGGATTGCCACCTATATGGTAGCTTGGGGTTACCTTGCTTTCCCTGAAGGGTATGACTACACATGTTTTGCAAGTTGACTTCAGGCCATGGCTCTGGCACCAGCTATCAGTGTCCGTGAGCCCCTTCTGAAGGATATCCGTGTCTGATGCACTGTCCACTATGGCACCCAGTGTGCAGTCATCTGCAAACTTTGTCAGCCAAAGTCCTCCCATGTTGGACTGTACTTCTGAGAAGTAGATAACAAACAATAGGGGCCAAGGACTGAGCCCTGTGTGAGACCACATGTGACTGGCATGGTGTCTGACATAGTGCCAGCAACTCTAACCCTGTGGGTCCTGTCTGTAAGACAGTTTGAAACCTGATCTTGTGACATATGGGTGTACATTTCTGTTGGTAGGGTTTCCTACAATACCTGAGTGGGGTATTGTGTTGAAAGGGTTTTCAAGGGCAAGGTAGGCTCTATGGACTGCCTTTCCCTCATCAATGGCCTTAGTTACTGTTTTGATAATGTCAACCAAGTACAAAAGGCATGACTTGCCCTTGATCAACACAAACTGGGACAGGTACAATGTCTGCATGTCCTCCATATCTTTCTTCATGAGCTCCATTATGATCCTCTCCATAGCTTTGCAGACTACACTTGTTAAGCTTATGGGGCAGTAATTACCAGAGTCCATAGAGGCACTGCCTTTGTGCAGACATGCACAACTGGACCCTAAAGAGGCTGTTGTGCACAGTATGGAAATGTAAATCAGTGATAGGACTAAAGCCCAGGATAATGTCCACCACAGTGAAAGTACTGAACCACTACACTATACAGTACAACAGTGCTAGGTCAGTATGAATGGATGTTAACAATTGTATGCAAAGTATCCCATGCAAAAGCTGCAGGCACAGTATAATCCCTGTTGTGTTCACAGGAAGCATCTGGACAGTAACTACACAACATGTCACAGAACACACAACCTTAAACAGGAGTTATTTGTTGGAGTTCACACTCATCCACAACTGTGATGGGCTGCATAGTTCAACATATGGAAAGCTCACACTGGGCATGCTCACACACTTTGATAAATGAGACATCATTCACACAACATGCCATGGGAAGGCTGAAGTGGGCATGCTCACACACTTAGTTCAAATGTTCCTCTTAACAACTGTGAAAACACACCACAGGATGCACATTCCCCATTCCAAACAATGAAGATGTCAGCACCCTATAAGTAGATCATTAGAAATGCTACCTCCCAGTAATCCGAATAGCGCTCTGCTAATCGTCTGTCTCTAGTGTCATAACATAGTTAGGTAGGGGTTTGAATCCAGCAAGTGGCATGTGTGTGTGTGAATGGGGGTAAGTGTCTGTATAAGTGTGTATGAGAAGCACATCCCTTTTGGCAACTGTGGAAACACACCACACGGAGCTCATTCCACTTTCTAAACACTGATGATGTCAGCACCCTATAAGTAGATCAACTGAAATGAAATCTCCTAGAAATGTGAATAGCGGCTCCGCTAATGCGTCCGTCTCTAGTATCATAACGTAATTAGGTAGGGGTTTGAATCCTGCTACGGGAATGTATGTGTGTTAGTATGAGTGGGGTTTGTGTGTGTGCATAATGCTGTGGAGGGAAGGTGCCTTTTGCCAACTGGGAGAACACACTACAGGGTGCACATCCCTCTTCGTAAACACAGATGATGTCAGCACCCTCTAAGTACAGCATTGGAAAAGATTGCTCCTACTAATGCAAATAGCACACTCTGCTAATGTGTCTGCCTTTAGAGTCATAACACATCTAGGTAGGGGTTTGGACCTTGCAAATGGAATGTATGCGTTTTACTGTGGGTGGGGTTGGTGTGTGTGCACAATGGCGGGGGTGGGATGTCTCTTTTGCCAAATGGGGCTATGCACTGCAGGGTGCACATTTCCCTTAACAAACAGTGATGTTGACAGCACCCTGTACAAACAGAACAACAACACAGAAGGTGTTGTTACCAATGATGCATGTAAGGTTACACTTCAAGTAATGTCCACAAAACAAAGTAGGATAAACAAATGCTCCTTTTACTCTATCCAAACAACATGGCAACAGACAACTGACACTACTCAGTATAGTGCTACATGCTACTGTAACATGCAGATGTACCAGAATATACCTAGATAGTGTTTTGAAGCCTGAATGTGGCAAGTGTGTGGATGTGTTATGTTACTGTGTGTGCATTTCCGTATGGAAAACATGTTTGAGATATTGGCAATATTGTTGCAGACAGTTTAGGTGCAGATATCCCCCGCCTATTCTCCTACACAAGTGGAATTAGTTATCACAGATGACTGTAACCTCCCTATCCTCTCACATGTCCAGGTGAGGGCCACCCTCAACATTGCAGGACACATAGCATCACTGTTACAGAATGGTATCCCTGGATGTGTGCTACATTCACCCCAGGAGGACATGGCACCACATTACAGACTGATATTACTCCCTGGCCATACTACAGGATGTGTACCTGAAGAGTGCCATACATACACAGTGGTCCCACACCAATGAGGAGTAACCTCTACTGACCCTGGTATGTACTGCATCATATGCACAACTGGCCTTCTGTTCTAAGCTACGGAAGTGTCACGTATGGGCAACATGTACAGCAATATTACATATGTGTATATTTCAGGACTATGCACACAAAACCTATCTCATGGACAGAGCTATAGATAGTGAACTATGATACATTTGGAGGTGTCACAGTAAACACAGTATTAACCTGCTACTTTGCATTACCTGTGTTTGTGGCAGCTGTTGCTGTGTCAGTGGTGCTTGCTTGCTGCTTGCTGTTTGCTACTCATGGTTTTGCTGCTGGCTGTCTGTATATTTTCTCTTTTCTCTCTCTCTCTCTCTCTCTCTCTCTTTCTCATTAGGTCTGTGCAATGACTGTATTGCATGAGTGGAGTGTGGGTACTGAATGCTTTTGTAGGTATCTGCATAGGTCCATGTGATGGCCCTTGCACCAATTGTAAGGCAGCATTTGCTAATTGCATGCAGCCAGGTGTGTGTTGATTGCATGTCTCACTGTGATTTCAGGACACTGCTATAAAAGGTATGTGAGATAGGCGTAGCCCTTTCAGATTGTAAGGCGTGGGCGATGCTGGTATGCTGTTGACAGTGTTCTGTGAGTGTGAAGGTTAGTATGGGAATCCAGTGATTTGGCCATTAAAACTTTGCCTCACATGCTTTGGATGGTACATCTCCTATATTGCCTTTATACTAATTCCTACTATTGACTGTTATATTTATTTTAGCAGAGTGCTTTTGTATGGCTGTCATGGCTTAGTGGTAGGTCATACAGACGAATGTTACCAAGGTCCTGGGTTCGAGACTGGCAGTGGGAATATATTTTTGTCTCCAGACTTTCAAAATGAGTACAAGACATGTCAATCAAAGTGCCATAAAGGCACTTTTAAGCACTCTAAACCAGGTCTGCACTCATTAGCATGAATGAAGAAGGATGCGTGCCCAGTATGGCTTGGCCTTGGCAAAGAGGCAACGCATAGCACATATGCTTGGTCAGTAGGAACACTGGGACTGATACCGCTCTGACTCACTCATACAGTAACCGGGATCCTTAAGATGACACAACGTGCTTCCAAGCCTACAGGGAGTGTAGTATGTGTATCCGACAGAGGTGGCCCTGCAGCACCACCTGAGGCATGAATGCCATGTGTTAAGTAATGTAATATCATGTACAATATGCACACCTGAGGACCCCAACTAACATCCATATCCACTCATATGACCCTGTGGATACAGCTGCACATCATACAGTGATGTACATGTGCAAACACATGGAACAAGATACAAAATGAGGGTGACTAGCAATACATAGCATGGATAACCACGCACCCATGTTTGTACCACAACAAGAAGCAACATGGAATAGCCATGGTCAAAACCAATGGCTAAAACTGACTACTACTATATAGCTTGCTGCAGACCACTGTCCTAATAGCAGGAACTGCCCAAGGCCTATGTTCACAGGTTCATACTAGACTATCTGCCCTAGGGCATTTATAAGCCTAGCCCAGAGTTTTGTGGCTTCTGCCACCCGTGCAAGTTGATGGATAATATGCCCATTATTTTGCTGTGCCTCTGTCAAGCAGTGATACTGAGGTTATCCCTGGGGTATACCTGCAATCTCCCATCCATTGGTCACAATCTCACTTGAACAAAGCCAGTGAGGTGCTCAGCCTCACATGTACCAGGATGTTGTTCCACAGCATATGGACTCTCTGGGTGAGGAATCTGTCCCTTCAGCACATCCTATTAATATCTGTGTTGAGGTTTAGGTCTCCTGCCCTTGTAGTTCTGATGGATGTAGAGGTCTTGAGGTGAAGCATGTTCATTAATCCTGGGTTGGACATAGTCTTGTATGTCAGGCACAGGTCACCTCTGAGCAGACAGTGGCGACTGAATACAGCTGGAATTCCTTCAGTCGGGCAGCATAAGAAATATGTTTGAGACCCTTTCACCTCCTGTCGAGGAATATGTGGGCCCATCCAATCTGAATGGGGCATTGTATGCAATCATTGGTCTGATGAGTGATGAGTACAGGGAACAGTGACCTCCCTTGATCTAGATGTGAATCACTGCATGATGAGGTGGCCAATGTAGAAGGCCTTCCAAACTACCCTGGCAATGTGAGTGTCAAACAAAATGTCACTGTCAATCTGGGTGCCCAGGTCCCTGATAATGTACATTGTGCTTACAGGATTGCCACCTAGATGGGAAGTAGTGGTAACCTTGTTCTTCCTGAAGGGTATGGCTATGCATTGTTTAGTGTGTAATGCAAGGCCATGGCTGTGGCACCAGTTAGCCGTCTCTATGAAACCCTTCTGAAGGATGTCTGTGTCAGATGGGTTTCCAACTATGCTTCCCAGTTTGCAGTCATCTTCAAACTTTGTCAGCCATAATCCTCCTGTGCTTGCTCGTACTTCTGAAAAGTAGATACTGAACAAATGTGGTCCCAGGACTGAGCCCTGTGGGACACCACTTGTCACAGCTCTGGAGTGTGAACTGGCACCAGCAACTTTGACCCTGTGTGTTCCGTCACTTAGCCAGTTTGCAACCCATGCTGTGATGTATGGGTTCACAATTAAGCGGGTGATGTTTTCAATGATACCTGAGTGGGGTATTGGTTGAAAGCCTTTGCCAGGTCAAGGTAGGCTGTGTGGACTGCCTTGCCCACGTCAATGGCCTGGGTGAGTGTTTTGAGAAAGACAACCAAGTTTAAAAGGCATGATCTGCCCTTGACAAAGCCAAACTGGATTGGACCCAATGTCTGCAAGTCCCCTATGTCTTCATTTAGAATTCCCATTATGATCCTCTCCATAGCCTAGCAGAACAGGCTTGTCAAGGGGATGGGATGGTAGTTTCTGGGGTTGGTGGAGGCACCACCTTTGTGAGGTGGGTCCACCATTGATGTATGCCACTCCTTGGGAACATATCCTGAGGTGAGGCTAACATTAAACAACTGCCCTAACTGCGGGTGTAATTACTCATTGAGTTCATGGAGCACACAACCGGGGACACCATCAGGTCCCATGGATAAAGTGTTTTCTGCCTTGGATTGAGCAGTTCCCACCCCAGCAGTGGAGATGTTTGGGCGGCTAAAATCCTCTGGTGTGCATACCCCCCCAGTTGGGGGAGGAGAAATCTGCACTGAACCTGTCAGCCAGTATGTTGCCAATGTCTGTAGGTGCAGTGATATCAACATCATTCTGAACTAAGTCTGAGCATATCTGGGAGTTTCCTCCCAGGTTTCAAACATAGGTAAAAGGCCTCATGATTGTCCCTGGGTCCTGAGTGGGTTTACTCTCTAAACATGCCTCGGATGATTGTATGGGGAACCCAGCGTTTTACTCACAATGAGCAGGGTGTCTTCCCCATACGGATTACACTCTATCGTGTAGTAGCTCCTTCCTTGTGTTGTACAGCTTGTTTATGGCTAGGGTCCACCAGACTGGATGCTTGCCTGTGGTACAAAGAGTCATCATTATTTTGGATTGCCTGAACCATGCAGTCCTGGAGGTGCTGGTAGAAGGCATTTCTAAGTGATACAGTGGCTTGGGTAATGGTGTCCGCTGGCCTGGGGGCCTTGAAAGAGACCACACCAGTGCTCAGAAATGTGAAGTCGGCATTTGACAAGGTCTTCACCGTTTCCTTTCCCATCTGGGGTGTGGGTGGGATGTGGACTCCCACTGAGAGTAGTCCATGATCTGATCTCACCAATGATGGGTATACATCTGGTGTTGAACAGTGTGACCCCATGTTTGTGATGATGTGTTCTAGTATGTTGCCTCCACTTGAGGGGATTGGGACCAGTTGTTCCATGGCATTTCAGTGTATGAACTCTTGGAACCTTTGTGTTAGAGTGTTGTGGCATGATTAGTGATCCCAGTCTATATGTGGATAGTTGGAATCACCCAGTAGGATGGTGTTTGGAGATACATTTATCCCCTTCAGTGTTTGCAGGATAGCTGTGTGAGGTACCTGAGTTTGAGCGGGTGGCATGTAACATGCTACAAACTGCAGAGCAGTCTTGCCTACGGTCACTGGCACCTGGATGGTCTCCGATGCATAGTGTGTTGCCACCAACCATGAGGTGAGGTGTCCTTGATGAATATGGACACCCACCATCCTTCTTGTTGTTGTCGGGATGCTGGTGCGGAATGCATGAGATGAGGTAACACCCGATAGTGCTGGGGTGCTGTCAGAAACTGTGAACCAGGTTTCAGGCACACAACAGACATCAATGTGCTACATACTGAGAAGGGCATAGAGTGTGTGCAGCTTGAGGTAGAGACCTTGGGCATTGAGCAGCATCAGCCGTAGTGTCTTTCCTTTACTGTGTTCTAGGGTGGTAGGTGTAGAATCCTATTTCCAGTTGTGATTGTATGGTCCATGCTGTCTGACATCTAGCTAAGGGAGGTCATTCTGGTTTTGCAGTTATCTTTCATCACCAGTAGAAATTACCACAACAGCCCCTGTGGGGTGTACCTCATGCACACACATCCAGCACCTGTAAAGTCCACAACAGTACCTCACCAGGAGTATGACAGAGCTGGAACACATGTAATGTGTAGTCTGATTAAACAGAGTGCAGCTCCACACACTGCCATGATGTCCACCCAGATGCAAGCTGTGCCTGGCGTGAAAGCCATGTCCAAGCTGGAATCAATGCACATGCTGCACCTTGTACAATCTGAATGGCAGGTAGCTATGCACATGAGGGAACTGAACCCCAGCACTGACATATATAGGACAGGCTGTACTGCATTATCCAAAACACAGAAGCCACCCCACACATGAGTAAACTAACACTACAGGTTGTCCATAAAGACACTGGTTGAGTTCCCTCAACAGGAATCCTAATGAGTGGATGGGAGATGGGAGGTTTACCCTGGGTATCAATGTTATGTCACAGGTAGACAGAGGCACAGTATACTAAACAAGACATATGACATGTCAAACTAAACGCTTACAATGTGTTGATGGACAAACACATTCTCCGACTAACATTAGGTCAAGATACCTCTTGAACACAGCCAGCAAGGTGCTCTGCCTCAAATGGACCAGGATTGTATTCCACAGCATAGGGAGTCTCCGGTGATAACTCCATCCCTACAACATGTCCAACATACATCCCTGCTAAGGTGTCAGTCACCTGCACTAGTGGTTCAGGTGGATCTTCTGAGTCTGAGGTGGAGCATGTCCATTAATCTCTGTTTGGACATGGCCTCGCATGTCAGGCACATGTCACCTCTAAGAAGGCGGTATGTGAGTGAATAGAGTGTGAGTGTCTTCAATCTGGCAGCATATGACAGCTGTTGTGGTTCCTTGATCCTTTAGGTGGGGGACAGTCAGGGTGTCTCCAATTGCTGCAGATGTTGGGTGAGATACAGCCAGAATAGGGCATTTGACTTGATCACCGGTCTGATAACTGAAGAGTACAGGGGAACAATGACCCACTAGATCTGGATGTGAATCCCATCCTTATCAGGTGGGCAATGTAGAAGGTCTTCCTAGCCACTTTAGCAATGTGAGTCTCAGAAGAATGGCGACTGTCAACCTGGGTCCCCAGGTCCGTGATAACCTCCTCTGTGCTTAGAGGATTGCCACCAATATGGTAGCTTGGGGTCACCTTGCTTTTCCTGAAGGGTATGTCTACACATGTTGTGCACTCTGACTTCAGGCCATGGCCCTGGCACCAGCTATCAGTTACTGTGAGTCCCTTCTGAAGGATATCTGTGTGTGATGCACTGTCCACTATGGTGCCCAGTGTGCACTCATCTGCTAACATTGTCATCCAAAGTCCTCCCATGTTGGCCTGTTCTCATGGGAAGTACATGACAAACAATGGTGGCCAAGGACTGAGCCCTGTGTGACACCACCTGTGACCAGCCTGGAGTCTAACATAGTGCCAGCAACTCTAACCCTGTGGGTCCCGTCCCTAAGCCAGTTTGCAACCCATCTTGTGACATATGGGTTTACATTTCAGTTGTGAGGTCTTTCCACAATACCTGAGTGGGGTATTGTGTTGAAAGTGTTAGCAAGGCCAAGGTAGGTTGTATGGACTGCCTTTCCCCAACAATGGCCTAAGTGACCAATTTGAAGATGTCAACCCAGTACAAAAGGCATGATCTGCCCCTGACCAAGCCAAAATGGGATGGGTACAATGTCTGCATGTCCCCTATATCTTTGTTTATGAGCTCAATTATGATCCTCTCCATAGATTTGCAGACTACACTTGTTAAGCTTATGGGGCAGCAATTAACAGGGTCTGTAGAGGCACTGCCTTTGTGCAGATGTGCACAACTGGACCTTAACCAGCCTGTTGTGCACACTATGGAAATGTAAATCAGTGATAGGACTGAAGCCCAGGATACTGACCACCACAGTGAAAGTACTGAAACACTACACTAGACAGTGCTACAGTGTTAGGTCAGTATGAGCGGATGTTGACAATTGTGTGCAAAGTATCCCATGCAAAACCTGCAGGCACAGTATACTCCCAGTTTTGTTCACACAAAAGCATTCGGACAGTAACTACACAACATGGCACAGAACACACAACCATAAAATGGAGGTATTTGTTGAAGGTCACACTCATCCACAAATGTGATGGGCTGCAGAGTTCAACATATGTAAAGCCCACACTGGGCATGCTCACACACTTAGATAAATGAGACATCTTTCACACAACATGCCACAGGAAGGCTGAACTGGGCATGCTCACACACGGTCCAAATGTTACCCCTAGCAAATGTGAAAACACACCAGAGGATGGTCGTCCCCTGTCTAGACACTGATCATGTAAGCACCCTATAAGTATATTGGAGAAAAGGATTCTCTCAGTAATCCGAATAGCGCCGTGCTAATGCGTCCGTCTCTAGTGTCATAACATAGTTAGGTAGGGGTTTGAATCCAGCAGGTGGCAAGTGTGTGTGAAGAGGGGTAAGTGTGTGTGTAAGTGTGTATGAAAGAAACATCCCTTTTGCCAACTGGGAAAACACACCACAGGATGATCATTCCACTTTCTAAACTCTGATGATGTCAGCACCCTATAAGTATATCAGTTTAAAGGACTTTCCCCAGTAATGCGAATAATGCGCCGTGCTAATGCGTCCATCTCTAGTGTCATAACATAGTTAGGTAGGGGTTTGAATCCAGCAGGTGGCAAGTGTGTGTGAAGGGGAGTAAGTGGGTATGAAAGGAGCATCCCTTTTGGCAACTGGGAAAACACACCACAGGATGATCATTCCACTTTCTAAACTCTGATGATGTCAGCACCCTATAAGTATATCAGGGAAAGGACTTTCCCCAGTAATGCGAATAATGGCGCTGTGCTAATGCGTCCGTCTCTAGTGTCTTAACATAGTTAGGTAGGGGTTTGAATCCGGCAGATGACAAGTGTGTGTGAAGGGGGTAAGTGTGTGGGTATGAAAGAAACATCCCTTTTGGCAACTGGGAAAACACACCACAGGATGATCATTCCACTTTCTAAACTCTGATGATGTCAGCACCCTATAAGTATATCAGGGAAAGGACTTTCCCCAGTAATGCGAATAATGGCGCTGTGCTAATGCGTCCGTCTCTGGTGTCTTAACATAGTTAGGTAGGGGTTTGAATCCGGAAGATGACAAGTGTGTGTGAAGGGGGTAAGTGTGTGGGTATGAAAGAAACATCCCTTTTGGCAACTGGGAAAACACACCACAGGATGATCATTCCACTTTCTAAACTCTGATGATGTCAGCACCCTATAAGTATATCAGGGAAAGGACTTTCCCCAGTAATGCGAATAATGGCGCTGTGCTAATCGTCCGTCTCTAGTGTCTTAACATAGTTAGGTAGGGGTTTGAATCCAGCAGATGACAAGTGTGTGTGAAGGGGTAAGTGTGTGGGTATGAAAGAAACATCCCTTTTGGCAACTGGGAAAACACACCACAGGATGATCATTCCACTTTCTAAACTCTGATGATGTCAGCACCCTATAAGTATATCAGGGGAAAGGACTTTCCCCAGTAATGCGAATAAGCGGCTGTGCTAATCGTCCGTCTCTAGTGTCTTAACATAGTTAGGTAGGGGTTTGAATCCAGCAGATGACAAGTGTGTGTGAAGGGGTAAGTGTGTGGGTATGAAAGAAACATCCCTTTTGGCAACTGGGAAAACACACCACAGGATGATCATTCCACTTTCTAAACTCTGATGATGTCAGCACCCTATAAGTATATCAGGGGAAAGGACTTTCCCCAGTAATGCGAATAGCGGCGCTGTGCTAATCGTCCGTCTCTAGTGTCTTAACATAGTTAGGTAGGGGTTTGAATCCGGCACATGACAAGTGTGTGTGTAGGGGGTAAGTGTGTATGATTGATATATCCCTTTTGGCAACTGGGAAAACACACTACAGGATGCACATACCCATTTCTAAATGATATCACAATTATGTATGGCTTTTGATTACAGACATGCCATGTGTGTTGTGCACACACAGAATGCCCATGTATGTGGGTTGTCCCTCACAATAATGCATGACATTGATTACACGGTTATGGCAATGAACACATGATGTATGTGTGTGCCAAATACACATATGTACCTGTGACTTTCAATAGTTACCATGTGTGATGCCTGCCACATGTGAATACATGGTATTTGCACAGGGTAACATTATGACCGTGGTCTTCTGTGCAGATGCTGCATGTGGGATGTGTATATACAGTGTGAGATGTAGATGCTATCAGCCTAGTAGTGAGGATGCACACCTGGTCTGGGGCATAAGGTCTACATGTTGTTAATGTACAGGAGCTGCATGTTTTCACCTGTTGTGGTAGTGGTAAGACAGTATTCCATAGCAATGCAGTGACTGCATGCTAAGAACCATTCAGCTAGGGTGTTGTAGATACACTTATTCATTAGCATTCAGTAATTTGTCGGAATCCCTGGTGAGGGTCTGATGCTAACCAAGGTCAGGGGTCTACCAGCCTGTGTCACTTGCTCAGTGATCCCTTCCATGTTCCCTATCACGTATCCCAGTGAGCAACATCCCACATCAGCTGTGGTGGCATGGGCGATGACTGAGTCATATGTGTCCATGCATCTGACTGACTTGTATGTTGTTGTTACAGTTTGGCCATGTGTTTCCATCTCATACATGTGATGTACATCAATGGGTAGGGGATAGGGTTGACTGTGTACATGTGCAGCTGTGACATTACTACATGACACACATATTCCACAACTGTACCATAGAGGTGACTGACAACTGACCTTTGCACATGCTACCAGAGTATTGAGATTACATTGGTGATTGACAGCACATGGGCCAATGGTGAAAAAGAGACATAGGTCCATAGGTTCGTACAGGGATATCTGCCCAGGGCATGTATCCACCTAGCCAGAATGTGCGTGCCTTTCAACATGCATTGTGAATCTGTCTTGCTATGCCCTTTTCCAAGGTTAGTATACTGTGCCTCTTTCTCACAGTGACACATAAGTGATACCCAGGGTAACCCTACAATGTCACATCCAGTCATTAATATCGCTCTTGAGGATAGTCACTGAGTCAGTCCGCCTAACCTCTATTGGGATAATAATCAGGAATGAAGGGTGCCTCTGAGTTGTGAATGTGCCCCTCCACCATGTCCTATGTATATCACTCCTGAAGTTCATGTATTTCCAGCGTGTATCCTGGTGGGATCTGGATATTCTGAGATGCAGCATGGCCATTACGTGAGGGTATGACCTGGCCTTCTATGTAAGGCACAGATTGCCTATGAAGAGGCAGTATGTCACTGAGTAGAGCTGCTGCTACTTTAACCAGTCAGTATGTGGCATCTGTTTGAGCACTTTGATCACCTTGTCAAGGTACATATGTAGTAGCCCCAGTTGCTGCAGGTGTCTGGTAAGGTGCATGCCGACAGGTTCATCATAGTCAATTATGGGCATGATGAGGGATGAGTAAAGGGGCACAATGTCCTCCGCTGGCCTACATGTGGATCCCATGATGATGTGGCCCATATCACATGCTTACCTAACCACTTTGTCCATGTTGTTGTCAAATGGTAGGATGCTATCAACCTACGTACCCCAAGGTCCATAATTCCTAGGTCTGCACTTACTGGATTAACACATATGTGGTACATTGTGGTCATTTACTGTTTGACAAAGGGGATGACTATACTCTTTCTGTCATTCATGTTGAGGCCATGGCTGTGGCACAAGTCGTGTGTTTGCAAGACTCCCTTTTGGAGGATGCGTGTGTTAGCTGTTGAGTTGATTATGGTGTTTGGTCTGCAGTCACCTGTGACGTGCTGAGCCACAGTACTTCCATGTTGGCCTGTACCTATGACAAATATATAATGAACATGACAGCCCCTAGGGCTTTGCCTTGTGGGACACCACTTGTACCAGGTTGGAGGCTGACATGGCTCCAGCAATTCTACCATGTGTGTTCTGCCCTTGAGCCACTGTGCAATACCCATAGTGACATAGGGGTTAATATGTACACTGGTGAGCTTCCTAGAATGCACAAGTGGGGTATTGTATCCAAGGCTTATGCAAGGTCCAGGTAGGCTGTGTGGACCTCCTACCCCTTGACAGTGGCCTTGGTGACTGTTTCAAACAAAGCAAACAGGTTTGATAGGCAGGATTTGCCATTGACAAAGCCAAACTGTGTATGGTGACATGTCTGTAGGTCCACAATATCTAGATATGTGAGGTTCTTGATGATTCTTGCCATAGCTTTGCAGACAAAGCTAGTCAGACATATGGGGCGGTAGTGTCCAGGATCCGTGGCGGCACCACCTGCATGTTGAGGGACCACTGTTGCTGTATGCCACTCTCTGGTCACATATCATGTATTAAGGCTGGGATTGAACAGTGGTGTTATGTCTGGGTGTAGCTCTTCTTGTGGTTCATGTAGGACACAGCCTGGGACACTGTCTGGTCCCATTGATGCAGTGTTTACTGCTTTGGGAAGGGCATCTCTTACCTGAGCATCTGTGATGTCAGGGGAAGCTTACTGTGATGCGAGACATATGTTCCCTTTTGGTGTGGTGGGAGAGAAGGCAGCATTGAACCTGTCCACTAGGATGATGGCAATGTCTGTGTGTTTTATATTTTGTGTGACATATTGTATTACCTCTGAGCATATCTGGGTAGTACCACCCAGGTTACTAACATAACTACAGGCAGCCTTGTGATTATCCTCAGTGGCTTGTGGAATCCTCTCTCAAAGATGGCCTTAGACAATCATATGGGTGCCTGTAGTTGTCTTCCAATACTCATCAGTGGTGCCTTCACATTTTGGGAGGTTGTTGTATCATGTAGTGGCGCCATCCTTCTATTGTATAGTGTGTTTATGGCTGGTGTCCGGTGCCCAGGACATCTGTCTTTGGAGAATTGGGTCATGCTTTCATATGTGGCTTCATGATCCATGCATTCCTGAATGTGTCCACAGAATGCCTCTATACAGGTATCTGCAGTCTGGTCCATATTTTCAACAGGCCTTGGGCCTTTGAAGGCTTCCACATCATTTATGAGGGGTGTGCACTTGCTTGACATGAGCTGTTGACAGGCGTGCCGCACTCCAGACAGAGCAAGGGAGGGTCACAGTCAGCTACCTGTTGGGACATACCTCCCTGGACCACATGGAAAGAGACACAGAGGAGCTGTTGCAGCACCCTCTCAAACTCAGGTCTCCCACACAGCCTTCATGCTGACACAGGAGAGTTTAGATTACTCTGCAAACACCATCATACTGGGTGATGCCAGCTACCCAAACATAGACTGTGTACATTACACAGGCCACAATACCAAGCTCTAAGATTCCCATTGATCAGACATTCTTTGGCTATGGAACAGGTAACCAACCTTCCCACAAGGCGGGCAGATATACTAGAGCTGATCTTTACAAACATGAGTAAAACTAATCACCACTGGGAGTATATCCCTCATTGTTGCAATCAAACCATATACTAATCACACTGGTGTTCTGGATCCCCCACATATGCAAACCTCCAACACATCGATGTGTGTGTGTGGGAAATGTCCTATTAGCAACCGTGACAGTATCGTACAGGATGCAGATCCCCCTTTTGAAATAGTGATGATGTCAGGACTGTATAACTATATCACCTGTAGTAAAGTCCTCCAGTAATTTGCATAGCGCTCTGCTAATGTGTCTTTCTTCAGTGTCATAACGTAGTTAGGTGGGGGTTTGAATCCTGCAAAGGGAATGTATGAGTGTGGTTTATGTGTGTGCACTATGCTGGGAGGGTTAACTGCCTTTTGCCAACTGGGAGAACACACTACAGGGTGCACATCCCTCCTCCTACACACAGATGATGTCAGCACCCTCTAAGTACAGCATTAGTAAACGTTTCTCCAACTACTGCAAATAGCACACTCTGCTAATGTGTCTGTTTCTACTGTCATTGCACAGTTAGGTGTGGGTTTGAACCTTGCAAATGGAAAGTATGTGTTTTACTGTTGGTGGGGTTAGTGTGTGTGCACAATGATGGGGTGGGATGTGGCTTTTTGCCACATGGGGCTATACACTGCAGGGTGGTCATTACCCTTAACAAGCAGTGATGTTGATAGCACCCTATACAAACAAAACAGAAAGTGTTGGTACTGATAACACATGTAAGGTAACACTTGTTCAAGTAATGTCCACAAAGCGGAGTAGGATAATAAAACATTTCTTTTATTCTATACAGACAACATGACTACAGACAACTAAGTGCCAGTACTCAGTATAGTGTTACATGCTACTTGAACATGCACATGTACCCGAATATACCTAGATAGTGTTCTGAAGCCTGAATGTGGCAAGTGTGTGGATGTGGGATGTGTCTGTGTGTGCATTTCCGTATGGGAAGCATGTTTGCTGTGGCAATCAGGGTACTACAGTACCTGATGCACATTACATCTTCAACTGATGAGGTTGCCTGCACCCTGTGAGTACAGGTAGAGAAGGGGATGCCAGTAGTAAACAACATAGTGCACTTCTGAAATGTGTACCTGTCATGTATCAACAGCTACTCATGTAGGGTGATAAATAATGGGAATGGCAGGTGGCGTGTGCATGTGTGTGGGTAGCAGGGTGTGTATAAATGCATGTGTGACAGAACAGATACATGTAGCTGAATCTACATAACAGCACAAGATGCACATTGCCATAGTCAATGTTAGCATGTGATGGTGTGCAGCAGGTACACTTTGTTAAGTAGTATGGGTGCAGATAACAACTGAGGACATTCATACAGTTACTGCAGCAGGACTGATGGGATATACACACATTTATACTGCAACACACAACAGTTACCAACATGTTACTACTTATACACATCTATGTAGTCACCCTGTGCATCAACAACGTGTTTACCTTTACCTGCACCGATGTTGTAGTATGCAGGAGGTGGCACAGTGTCATCATATGCACAGGGTGTGGGTTAGATATGCCCAAGCCGGCCACTGGTAACACCAATTGACATGTGTGTGTATGTGTGTTTGTGAGGGGCAGCAGTACAGGGTGGACCGTTGTTGGTGCAGTGTGTGTGTGTATGTGTTTGCCCTAGGTGTTAGGTTTCTGCATGTGTGTAAGCACGCACACAGTCCCACATAATGGCTGCCATGTACAGGGTTTTGTGGACAGCCACAGACTGCACCTGTCAGGTCATCCAAATCAGTGTCTGTGGGCACGGACACGGTACCTGTGCCTGGCAGGGGTGCTACGGGCGTATCCGGTACTAACCCAGACTGGGTACTGTCATCGGAAGCAGGGGTGTGTTGACTGGACACAGTTCCCTGTTGGGACTGTCCAGAGCCACGTGCACGTGGTCTCCTGGGGCGTCTGGATGACAGCACAGACCCAGCATTGCTGGGGCTGGTGCTGGCACTTGAGGCGCGCGAGTGGGCCCGTTGTCGTCCGACGCCTTTGCCAGCTCGTGCTCTTGCTGGCATACGGCCACGTCCGCGCCGCAAGCGCACACCATCGCCCTGGCCCATGGACATCTGGTTGTGGAGGAGCTGTTGTAAGCCCCCACACCGTCTGTCAACGACATCTGTGAAGTTACGGATAGCATTCGCAACATCACGGATGCTGTCTGTCATGGCTATGCGACATGCTCTCATCTCCCTCAGACCCTGTCTGGTGTACCTTTCAATACGTGCCTGTGCCTGCATGACAGTTCTAAACATAGTGGAGGTTGACATACCTCCCTGGGCACGTCGGCCAGAGGCAATACGGCCACGGATGCCCCGAGAACCCATGGGCGACTGTCTGCGTGGTACCATTCGAGGACTCTGCACATGGCTGCCGTGTGAGGATGCATGTGCCACAGGTACCACATTACCCTGATCTATGCCCACTGCTGACTGTCCATCACCTAGGGACAATGGTGATAAAGGATGTAACGGCAGGATGACTGTGCGCATTGGCGGGGTTGAAAGCTGTGTACTGTCAATTGGCTGACCAATGGCGGACCCAGACACACCTTCCTGCACCATTACAGACATTTCATCATCATCAGTACCTGGGGCACAAGATTCAGGTTCCCTGCTGCAGGTCACCAGAGCAGCACCAGAACCTACGGGAGGAAAACATGGAACACAGATTACAGTCTCAATACATATTTGAAAGAGATGAACTTCAATACTAATGCACACATTCAGAAATGGACACATGCACTCATGGACACTAACACACATGCACACTTGGGCACAGGCACACTTGCACACATGCACACCCACAGTAAACACACACATCAATACCGTGTTACACTACTCAATTTACTACCTGTCAATTACAGTTTTTGTGGACACAGTCACCAGCATGTCTACTACAGAGTTACACTACTCTTCCTAGTTTTATAAATTGTTTTACAGATACTGTTAAAAGACTCACCAGCATGTATGGCCTGCCTCGGTGATACATGGGAGGGACCTGGAAGTGTGAAGAGAGTAATGTCAGTGGGCACATGTGTGCCATTTGTTTTGCACATGATACAGTACAGTAGTACACTAGTTCCCTTATACACATCAGCTGCACATCATGTCTGTATATATATCATGATGACAGATACATACCACATGCACACCTTATGCGTGCATGAAGTAACAGCGTACAGAACAGTCATATGTACATACCAGGAGTTAACTCTAATCTCACCCGTACCTGTCTTCAAGCGTCAACTCAAATTGTACTTCCAAAACCACTGGCTTTGTTCTTCTTGGAGTCAGGCTAATGTCCCTCTCCCTATGCTCTATTCACCTTTAACCCCTCATTGTGCATAGAAACTGGCTTCTACCCTGTTTCTTTCACCTTGATGTCCTTCTATGCTCTGACCTACTTCTCCCATCCCTCCCACCTCCTCTTGACTGTCTTCCTTCTTTTCCTCACTTCCCTTCTTGACTCCTGCCTCTTCCATATCATTGTATCTGTCATACTCCTACTTCTCTACCCTTCTGAGCCCTAACTATTTTGTATATGGCTTTTGCCTTATTGCATAACCATTATGCTTTAGGTAGGATTGCTTTGAAACCAACGGTACATTGTGTATGACTATAAACTGTTTGACTTCCTTACATGTATGTTTATTTAATTAACAGGCTGCTGTACAATTCTATTATGTTGGCTGTCTGTATTGACAACTTGTCTGTCTGCCTTTATTACGTTATGTGTGGAGCTTTTCTCCACATGCCTCTACTGAAAATGAACTCATATCCAGCTAGACTATATGGGTCAACAAATGTAAAAGTAATAACAATAAATGAATATGGCATCTTACCTGCACGCTCACTGTCTTGCTGATGTGTGGATCCAACCTCCATCATGATGCATGATGGCAGATGTTGTTCTGGGGCTGGATCCACAACACTTAGCAGTAGCCCCTCCTGTCTGGTGAGGGGGATGTGTAGCCACCCCACCTGTGGCAGCCTGTTGCCTGCGGATATCTGCAGCACGCTGGCGGACATTTCTAATCAAATCACTGCAGTGATGTCTCACCTGCTCATATGTCCTATCATGCATGCCAACATCATTTATCCTGCTAACAAGGCTTTGCCACAGTGCAGACCTCTCCTGCTGGTTCTGGGTGGTGCGTGAAAACAGGATGGCATACTCACGCACCAGGCTCTGGTGGATCACGTCATCCTCTGCAGCAGAGTCGCGGATTTCTCTTGATTGCCATGTCTATCTGGAAAGGTACACAAACAGGTTATCAGCATAGTATCTCAACAATACATGGTACACATTCTATACAGGGAGTGTTAACTTCTACTTATTACTGATTGGTTAAAACCTGATTACAGTGTAGCTATCATTCTATGTCATTTGTACTAAGTACTTGGCCTTCAGACCAGTTGTTTTACATTAGGGAGGTTGGTGGCAAGCACTGTGGTGGCAGGACACATATCTTTCATCCATTGAAGTTGGGAACTGCTGATTGTGGGCCCAGTGTACAAGTGTATTACTTCTGGTATGGGCAGTTGTCCTTTAGGCCAGTTATTTAACATTAACGAGGTTTGTGGTCTGCAGTCATGTGTGACAATAGGCTGTACTCTGCCATTCATAGCTGGGGACATCTGGTATCAGGTTTATAGTGCATGCATATCTGAGCTGTATCTTACTGACATTGCTACACCTTGTTTGTTGTAGCAAACACTACATCAGGCCTCCTGCATCTACCTTTGTTTATATGCTTGTTATCTGTTAGCTTGTTATTTCACTGGTATGCTACTTCCACATAGTACACATCTTTAAAACACATCTGTGACTCACTACTGTTATCTGCATTGCTTACTGTACGTTCTTCCATGTTACACATGACAGCAAGTGACTGCTTGTCATTGTTGCATTTACTTCATTGTGACACATTGCACTTAGGTTACCTGGCATTTGCTCACTGGCGCTTTTATGTCAGTCAGCAGTTGTAGGTAATGTCAGTACACCCTCACTCCCCACTGCACCTTGTTTTCAATCATTAGTGATTACAGAGTTCACAATAGTATTCTAGCATGTCCAGAGGTCAGTTGTCAGTTCCTCCTCAGTCCAGCTGGTGAGTGTGGTACTCCAGAGACAATGTTAGAACAGATGCATGTACACAGACAACCCCTCCTCCTAACGACAAATTCAAACTCATGTGGTGATGCAACCATATACCAGACTGGAGGCTAGGCTCTGTCTACTCAATACCGCCATAACCAGTCACGTGGCAAAGGGGATCACTCACTACACTTCCAGTCTCACGTAGACCTAACACAACAGTGGACCTAACACATGATCACACATGATCATACTTGTAGGCTCAGACCACAGCTCTGCCTATGCAGCAGAGACCTCCTATGCAGACATCCAGGCAACCACTACCACATGAACTAACATGTGCAACACATATCACACAAAGCCAATGTGCTGAACACTCACAGCCATTAACAGTTAACAACACACCTCATACACCTGTACTAGGTGCCTCTATGATCAGGCACACTCACATCACGTTCACCAGGCTTAACGAGGTGAGGGTCACGGTGTGCAGCCTGTCAGGCAGTATGACCTGCCACATAACACAAACAGTCAGGTAACCCCAAGGCAGGTACAGGTATGACTCAGTCAATGTCCATGCTGCTGTGAATGGCCTGACACATTCCTCCCTGGACTACATGACATGAGACATTACAGAGCTCTCTGAGCACGTAGCCCAGGACAGTTTGACCCTGACCTTGGTAGCATCCTACCCTCACCTAGAACAATGCCACAATATCAAGGCACAATTATCCCTTCCAACAATTGACTGACATACTGGTGTCATTCACAGGTGTGCCAATCCCTGCCATCTTGGGGTGGTATGCTTTGCTAGGGACAGCTTGCACCTGTCACCACAGTCCTATTGACATTTGGCGGAGCCTCCTGCTACACCATTGTGCCTGTATTAGGCAAGGCTCATAAGGCAAACCCACATCCATTTGTATCACAAAGGATGAGGAAGTAAGAGTGATGCTACTCAACACTGGACGTCTAGACCCAAGGATGCACGCACCCAAAACCCTACCTAGCATTATGGACATCGATATCTGTGCAGTAACATGAACCTGTTTCAGGTTTCACAGGAGCACACCAGTACTACCACGTTATAGCTGTTACCATTCTTGTCGGCCACAACACTTGAACAGGGAGGGGAGTATCAGTATTCAATGCAGATTCCCACGCCTCCACATTGGTGGCACAGTACAACATAGGTGTTAGGCCATTGAGTACAGTAGGCGTGGTTGGGGACCTGGGGAAGAAACATGGTAGCAGTCTGTCATTTGTCTACCACATGGGCAGCGTGGATTGACAGACATGTTATATAGCCCAGCTAATCATGACTGATTCACATGTATGGCAGGGGAGGTCATTGTGCCTCTGTACTCATCCATCATCAGGCCTATAATTGCATACAATGCACCTTTTGGGATGTACCTAACCAGACACCTACAGCAACTGGTACAGGACAACAGTACATCATCAAGGGGATGCAATGGCTCACACAGATGTCATATGCTGCCCAGGTAAAGTGAATCCAGCTGGACTCAGTGGCATACTGCCTGTTCAGGGGCAATCTGTGCATGCCATATACAGCCATGTCCTACCTAGCAGTAATGAGCGTGATGTACCTCAGGCAATCAGAGTCCCATACAGCCACATGCTCAGGAGAGCTGGACCTCAGCACTGACATACATGGACATGCTGGAGGGCATATTCTAACCGAGAGGCTCCCTTCACTCTGTAATGAGCTCACACTACTGGTTAGGCAGAGTCCCTCATTGACTCTCTTCCATAGGAATCTGGATGAGTGGATGGAGATCATAGTTGTACCCCAGGTATCACTTCTATGTCACTGTTAGACAGAGGCGTAGTATACTAAAAGTCGGACAAGGGCATAGCAGCATAACTTCTGATTGGGTGGCAAAGACAAACACATTCTACTAGGCTTACCAATGCCCTAGGGCAAATAGCCTAGTATGAACCTATGAACTGTTCATTCTCAACTGTTCGAGCTCATTACAGAGTAAAGGGAGCCTCTCAGTTAGGAATTTGACCCTCCAGCATGTCCATGTATGTTGTAGTCAGTCGCTTACCGCTTGCTCAGAGGTGACCTTTGCCCAACATACAAGGCCATGTCAGACCCAGATTTGATGAATATGCTTCACCTAAAAAATCTAGATCCATCAGAGCCACAAGGCCAGGAGACTTAAACCTCCACACGGCTATTAATAGGACATGCTGGAGGATAGATTCATCAACCAAAGACTCCCTATGCTGTGGAACAAAATCACGGTATATGTGAGGCAGAGCACCTCGATGGCCTTGTTCTAGAAATCTTGACCAATGGATGGGAGATCGCAGATATACCCCAGGGATTACCTCAGTGTCACTGCTCGACAGAGGCACAGCAAAATAATGGGTATGGTTCCCCATACTAAAGGGGTGGCGTAAGCCACAAAACTATGGGCTAGTCTTGTAAATGCCCTCGGGCAGATAGCCTAGTATGAACCTATGAACATGTGTGTACTGCTATAGTACTTCTGCCATATGTTGCATGTGTGTGTGTTGTGGGGATGCACAGGTAATGGCCAGATCGTCTGCACAGGTGACACGTGTGACACATTCTGGGTGTTCATCCATACATACTGGATGTGTGCTGCCATCCAACACTGTGATGTGGACACAAATTACTCAGCCTGGATATACATATCTGAACAACACCACAAGCACAATACACTACCTTGCTATGTATGCATGTGATTACACAGTTATTCAGTAGTTATGACAGTGATGCTATCCATGCAGCCCACTGGGCCAGTGGAAGCCACAACACACACCGCCAGCACATTTGCATATGCTTACCACAGACATCCCACATACTGCATGTACTGTGCACACAGTTATCTAACCCAGAACAACTGCACACCACTTATTAATCCTGTCCAGTGGACTACAGATACAGGCATATTGTATAACAATAGTAGGAGGCTACTGCAGCACAGGGCAGATTCACATGACGGGAAGGCATCTGTTGTCTGCAGTGTTAAGATGCTTCACATTCACCAAATGCACAGATATTGCCAACAATTTTGCAGACAGTTTAGGTGCAGGTACCCCCCCCCCCTTTTGTCCTACACACGTGTTATTACTTATCCCAGATGACTGTAACCTCCCTATCCTCTCACATGTCCAGGTGAGAGCCACCCTCATCATTGCAGAACACATATCATCACTGTTACGGAATGGTATCCCTGGATGTGTGCTACATTCACCCCTGGAGGACATAGCACCACATGACAGACTGATATTAATCCATGGCCATACTACAGGATATGTACCTGAACAGTGCCATACATACACAGTGGTCCCACACCAATGAGGAGGAACCTCTACTGACCCTGGGAACTACTGCATCATATGCACAACTGGCCTTGTGTTCTAAGCTATGGAAGTGTTAGTTATGGCCCACATGTACAACAATTTTACATATGTTTATATTTCATGACTATCTACACACAACCTATCTCATGGACATACCTATTGATAGTGAACTATGATACATTTGGAGGTGTCACAGTATACACAGGATTAACCTGCTACTTTGCATTACCTGTGTTTGTGGCAGCTTTTGGTGAGTCAGTCGTGCTGCTTGTATTTTGCTGCTGTTGCTGCTGCTGCTGCTGCTGTTTTGCTGCTTGCTGTCAGTATATATATTTTTCTCTCTCTGTCTGTCTCTCTCTCTCTCTTTCTCATTCGGTTAGTGCAATGACTGTATTGCATGAGTGGAGTGTGGGTACTGAATACTTTTGTAGGTATCTGCATGGATCCATGTGATGGCCTCTGCACCAATTGTAAGGCAGCATTTGCTAATTGCAAGCAGCTGGGTGCGTACTAATTGCATGTCTCACTGTGATTTTAGGACACTGCTATAAAAGGGTATGTGAGATAGGCGTTGCCCTTTCAGATTGTAGGGCGTGGACCATGCTGGTATGCTGTTGACAGTGTTCTGTGAGTGTGAAGGTTAGTACATCTCCCATGCTTCATGCTGTGTTGTAGATTCAGGTTGCTGCATTTATCTTGCCTGTTCCCTGTAGTGAGTGTGTATGCATACTGACACCTACAACTATATGTCATATGTATTGCTATATGCATATATATATATATATATCTGTGTACATATACATACTTTCATATATGTACATTAGCTGACATTATTGGGTACAAGCTAACAATTAGCAGGGCTGTTTCCATTAACACTACTCTAGTATGGGAATCCAGTAATTGGGACTATAAAAGTCTGCCTGACATGCTTTGGGTAGTAGACATACTATATTGCCTTTATCTTCATTCCTACTATTACATGTTCCACTTATTTAGCACTATATTCCTGTATGAGAGTCATGGCTTAGTGGTAGGTCATACAGACTAGTGTTACAATGGTCTTGTGGTAGGGCCTACTAGTATGCTCATATTCTGCTTTTGGGTTGAGTATAGGGCCTATCAATCACAGTGCTAGAGGCACCTTTAAGCAGTTAAAGGGCTTAGTAGGTCTCACAGGAGCCAGGCTGTGTTGCAGATTCTGGTTGCTGCATATATCTTCACTGTTTCCTGTAGTGAGTGTGTATGGCTACTGAGACCTACGATTATATTTCATATGTATTAATATATATTTATATATATGTATGTGTTGATATACATACCTTCAAATATGTACATTACCTTACATTATTATGTACAAGCTAACAGGTAGCAGGGCTGTTTCTGCTCACACTGAACTAGTATGGGAATCCAGTAATTTGGCCATTAAAACTCTACCAAACATGCTTTGGATAGTACATCTCCTATATTGCCTTTATACTGATTCCTACTATTACATGTTATATTTATTTTAGCAGTGTGCTCTTCCAAAGCAGGCATGGCTTAGTGGTAGGTCAAACAGACTAATGTTACCTAGGTCCTGGTTTCAAGACTGACAGTGGGAATTTTTACTTTGCAAACTTTCAAACTGAGTACAGGACCTGTCAATCAAAGTGTTGAGGCCACCTGTAAGCAGTTAGAAGGGTAAGTAGGTCACACAGGGGTCAGGCTGTGTTGCAGATTCAGGTTGCAGCAATTATGTTAACTTTTTCCTGTAGTGAGTGTGTATGGCTACTGAGACCTACGATTATATTTCATATGTATTAATATATATTTATATATATGTATGTGTAGATATACATACCTTCACATATGTACATTACCTTACATTATTATGTACAAGCTAACAGGTAGCAGTGCTGTTTCTGCTCACACTGAACTAGTATGGGAATCCAGTAATTTGGCCATTAAAACTCTACCAAACATGCTTTGGATAGTACATCTCCTATATTACCTTTATACTGATTCCTACTATTACATGTTATATTTATTTTAGCAGTGTGTTCTTGTAAAGCAGGCATGGCTTAGTGGTAGGTCATACGGACTAATGTTACCAAGGTCCTGGGTTCGAGACTGACAGTGGGAATTTATTTTTCTTAGCAAACTTTGGAACTGAGTACAGGACCTGTCAATCAAAGTGCCATAAAGGCACTTTTAAGCACTAAACCAGGTCTGCGCTCGTTTGCGGAGCTCACGCATGCGCACTGGCGGTGAGCTCCGCTAACACAAGCACACCAGCTATTTTCTTTGAAAGGAAAGAAAAAGGGGTGACAGGAAAGTGGTGAAAAGGGGTCACAAAGAGGGTAAGACAGTAGGGAAAGAAGCGTGGGATTTGCAGGAAGGGTGTAGGTAAGGCCCATAGATGCCCATGTCTTTTGCAGCAACAGCTGTATATTTCTATGTATTTTGGTGAGACATTTGAAACCTTCCACCTCTGAGAGAGGTGTCAGGACAACATTAATATTTGTTGTACAGCCAATTGTAATTAACAGTTTAGATGTCCAGCGGACATGTCTGCGACATGGACAGCTATGTATGGGCGTAATTTTTTTGTGGGACAGAGTGCCCTTTTTTTTTTTTTTTTACAGGTGAGAGTGGTATGACAGGTGAAGGAAGTCGGTAAAGCTGGGGAGGTAGGTTGGGTAGGTTAACAGACAAGACAGACAAGGCATACAGGGACGGTGTATGACACACGTGGGGGTTACACAATTGCCGGGGACGGAGGTTGGGATATCTGAGATGCACGAGCCCACAGATGGCAACAGTGGAACTGATATCCCCACCCATAGGCAGTTGCCACTGTTCCTTCACAGCCCAGGGCGGGGCTGTGCTGGGGCTGTGTGGGCGGGGCAGCGGCCGGGGCCGTTAGCTGTGCCACACGAGCCTCGAGCTGGCGTGGGGTCCAAGAACAGTGTCTTGGATCTCCCTCGCACCACAGACCGGACACCGCGGAGGGTGAGTGGGCCGAACCCCTCCGGCCACACTTGCAGAGGGGACGGGCCCCATCCCCTGCAGCGCTTCCACCCGAAGGTGGCACAGGGCCACGGAGGGTCCGCCTGGGCACTAGTGCCAGGTGCAGTCACCAGCTGAGGTGGGAGAGGTGGGTCCGCTGGGACCTGCCTTCCCAAGCGTTCTAGGTTTGTGAGTAGTTATGTTAGTTTGGGTTAGTGGCATTTTATTCCATTCAGATTAGTTGTAACAGCATGCATTGGTATTCCCATCAAACAAACACCCAGATATGGACACCATTGAACAAGGGGCATATCAATATCACATGCATTATTTGAACAGCAAAACACAGTCAAGCGACATGCAGGGTTGATTAATGGCAACAGGCCATCGTATTTGCAGGTATAAACAGGGCACATGCACGAACAGACATGCATATATGTTTGGAGCGGACAAATGTCCATGATTAATGAAATGTTCACATACCATTATTTAGTGGATGTTGTTATATGGAATTACAGGGTTGGGTGGGGATAGAAAGTGATGACACATTCATATGTTAAACATTAATTCACATTTATCATAGATACACAATTAAGTTGAGGCTGATGTTTCAAAATAATCTTTATTTGACTGTCATGCTACACCTGTTACACATACATCACTATCCTACTTATTTTGAATTTGATCAGATACATCATCCTGCTACACTTTGATGACAGGACAGGGGACAACTATGGCTGTTTAGTCTGTCAGATAATCATTCATTCTATCTGCAAATTGTTTACTGTTATCACCATATACAGATTTTGAGCTAGACATTCAGATTCAGACACACTGAAATCAGTTTGGGATGTTAATTTGTACTTCCCACATGCATTTAGTTCTGTGAAAACACACTGAGGCTTATATATTCAGGGGTTATTACTACTTTCTTTATTCATACATGAGCCTTTCTGTCACTCTCACACATTCTGCAACTTCACAGTTCAGGTTGGTACTTCTAGGCTTTGTTCACATATCAGACCTGTGGTGATTCAAACACTTTCCAACAGCCTCACTTCTGTCATGATTCAGCATTTCAACAGGGGATATATCTGACATGTGACTACCTCAGATTCTGAAGCTGTACTCTTGAGACTATACTGCAGGTTACAGTATATTTAATTAATGATGGGACATCTGTATTACAGCACTGTTTAATCCTATCAATTATATTTCCAGTTACACTTGCATACTGATGAACTTGTTGCAGCCATACCTGCGGGCGTTCAATTCCTGATTGCACATTATATTACTTTTAATCAATACACTGCACTGTTCTGATACATGGTACATAATAATATTTATTTACAAGTACTGGGTGGGGTTACTAACCTGCATGGTGGCGCAGCCGCACCAGCCTTCTGGCGTGCATCTCGACATTCGCAGGCGGACACCTGCAGCTGTAATACAAAGGGAATAATATTGGACTACACATCTCCATGGTATCAGCTGGTTGAAATCCTTACATACATGTGTAAAATGTGACTTACTCAGTCGTGGGGCGTTGGGCATTTGCGGGCCTCCTGGATCAACAGTTCAATTGGTCCTGCTTGCGTCTCTTCAGGTCCGCATGGTGGTGACGGACCTGCTCACCAGTGCGTGGAATGCCAGTCGCACTGGTCAGCTCCTGAGCCAACTGGTCCCACGCCTCAGCCCTATATACTCCCCATGAGACCTGGCCCTGCATGAGTTGGGCCTCGTGATTATGGACAAGGAGCCAGACCATGTATCTGGACTCCTCAACGCTAACGCTGTGCTCGAAAGCAACGTCCCTCACCTACTCCACTCATGCTGACTGCAAGTCTGTTCTACAATCAGTTATGCTGTGTATTCCCGCCTATGGGGCTTATATATGCCGCTTTTCCGCACATTTCTCTGATTGGCCGTTTTGGAATTGTATCTACTTCACTGAAAATGCTTTCTCATGCTCCATTCTGGGTTTTATCCCATATATATGCTATTTCTGCTTTTCTAGGTATTGCTGTCATGGCTTGGTGGTTTAGTTCCTTGACTCTAGTGCATGGTATCCTGTGTTCGAATCTGGCAACTGCTTTTGCTTTTCCTGACAGAAATGAGTTGAAGACCTGTCAATCAAACATGCCAAAAGCACTTTTAAGCACTTTAAACCTGGTCTGCGCTCGTTTGCGGAGGTAATGCTATCTTGCACTGGCAGTTAGCTTGTGGGAGGCGGCGCAAAGCGGTGTGCGCTGGGATAAATCTGAATTGGCTAGTGACACACATGTTCAGCTAATTGCACACAGTTTCAGCCTGTTTATCCGCTGCTCGGCAGCCGGCACGCAGTTTGCAGCTTTTAAACACTACTCGTCTACGGGCACTCTGCCTCACGGCAGCTTAGCTATCAGTACATTTCTGACTATTTTTATTCTTATGTTACTTCAAAATATATGCTCTGTTTCATTCCATTTTACAAAAGGGAATACATTTACATTTGTACAATACTGTCTGGGGGCTTTTTAGTGCTTATTTACAAAAATAAAAAAAAGGTTGTTGTAGGGGCTCGAACCCTGCTTGCCTACACATAGGGCGGGTACTCTACCACTAAGCTATTATTTCTTGGCTTACTTTGCATATTTAGTTCTTATATCCTTTTCCCCTGACTGCTAACTGTGATTGCGCTAGTAGCACACCCCGCACACAGTAGCAAACATTCTGAGGTTTAACAAAAAAAAAAAAGGTTTTCATTTACTTTTATGACATCTCTTCACTTTATACACTGATGGCCAGTCGGGGCATGTGTTGTATAGTGTGTTTATTCACATTTTCATGGCCTTTCTCGTGGCTGTTTACTTTCAGCCATTATAGTTTTCCGGGGGCGTGTCCACTTGCAGAGCTTAGCCTACAGACACGCCCCCTACTCTCTTACACGGACCGTGTAAGAGTTACTGGTGTGATTCAGCATGCCTCATGCACCTCATGCATATGCATGACATGCTGACATCACACAGTTTAACTGCAGCCTCCGTGTAAGAGTTATAACTCTTACACGGAGGCTTCCTGAATCTGGCCCATAGTATTTTGGCCTTCTATGTCACAAGTTATTGAGAGAGCATTTTCTTCTTGTTCAATATGTAATAGTACAAAGCCTCATCAACAGAAAGAACTACTTCAGCCTAACCAGATTCCGGAACTACCTTGGTCGACAGTAGCCACTGATATCTTCGGGTGGACTGGTCAACATTATTTGGTGTTAGTAGACTCTTACTCCAATCGGTTCTAGATTGACTTACTTCCTAACCTAGCATCTAGTACAGTCATTCCTAAGATGAAGCATCATTTTGCTGTTCATGGTAGTCCATGTAAAGTTATTTCAGACAATGGCACGCAGTTTATAAGCCGACAGTTCAAAAGATTTGCTGAAGAATGATACTTTATTCATATGTCACAAGTAGTCCGGAGTATCCACAGTCAAATGGTTTGACAGAACGCACAGTTCAACGTGTAAAACAATTACTTGAGATGTCTAAATGAGACAGTAGTGATGTTTTCCTGAATCTCTTGAATCTCAGAAATGCACCTCGAGATAAACATCTTGGTTCATCTGCTGAGAGACTTCTGTCGAGACAAACCAGAACCACATTACCAGTCAGTAGTCAATTGTTGGTTCCATATGTCAAGAACAGCACATTAGTGAAACTCAATCTGTTAAAGAAATGCCTATCCCAGAAGTCCTACTATGATAAGATCAGTAGACTGCTCAATCCACTATGAGAGGGGGAAGTGGTAAGTATGCAAACGTCCAAAGGTTATGATTAGATTGGTGTCATGAAGCATATTGTTCTGGAGCTGAGATTGTAGATTCTGGAATAACAAGGAGATGATTTTAGGCACAATCAGAAACATTTGAGACCAGTGTCCAAGCCTATACCACAGCAAATAGCCTTTGAAAGAGACTCTTTATTTCAGAGTGAGTTGACTGGTGTTCTAATTCCAGAGTAAGTTCCAGAGGACATTCTTGTTCCTATGATGAATCCAGAAGTTCCTGATATGAGTTGTGCACCGCAGACTGTCCCTGTTGCTAAATCTAGTCCCAACTGTTATATTACGAGACACTGCTAAATCCCTAAACCTCGTAGCAGATATGAAGAAACTTGGACATGAACATTGTGTTTTGTTTTTAATGTACATAGTAATGCATGACTAGCTCTAATATTGTTTTGCATAAAGGGCAATCTTTTTAAGAGGGAGGATGTAGATCAATGAGTGTGTATAAACCTTTAAGAAGCTATCCAAGGGCTTGCACTACAGTATAAATACTGAGCACGTGTGAGCCTGACTGCCATTTTGTAGTTAGCTGATGAGATCTGAGCATGTATGTATGTAAGTTCTGTTTGTTAACTAGTTTGTTCATATTTAGAGATACTGTTATTTATCCTGATGTGTTTGTATATATTAAACGAAACCCCAAGCCTTCTCATTATTTGCATTAGAGATGAACAAGTGAGAGTAGGGGTATGTGCATATGGGTGTATGCGTTTGATTGCATTACATACTCCCTCTGTCCATATGTAACATGCACCACCCCATGACAGAATTAGCAGTCACGCACCCAATGGTCTGGAGATGGCTAGCAAAGGGTCATGGAAAGGCTCTGATTCACGATGTGCATATGCATCTTTGAGATGATGACATCCTCCAGTTTTCTGCAGAAATGCTATCTGGACAGAGGGGAAAGGGGGAAGTTGGATTCATGGGGCTATGTTAAAGGTTCTCTTGAGTGGAAGTCAAACAAAGTGAGAGTGAAAGGATCATATAATAACCTTAATATACTACTATCCAGACAAAGAGCAGGTGACTGAAGTGAAATTTAAATATTAAGCTGAATTTCGTTACAACACAACACTAGCGCCACCACAACTATCAGACATTAACAGTGTCAGAGTGCACATTATAGAGAATGACAGGATCATTGTGTGCTGAGAATAAGATGTTTGGTGGAATGTCTGACATAGGTGTGGAGTCACAGCTCAGTGTAAAATTGTCTCCATGCTCATATTTGAATGAATACACACACAAGCTGTTGGCTGTGAGATTAGAACCCCTAACTATTTAGCTACCAGAGCTAGAGAACACAGTAGTTAATGCATGTGCCAATAGAGACATGTAAGTGTAACATTGTCAGAGTGCACTTTTAGGTGGTCACATTATCAATGTATGTTAAGAAGAAGATGTTTGGAGTAGTAACTGACATAGCTGTGGACTTACATGGTGTTCTAAAATTGTCTCCAGATGCACTCAAGTGGAGTGCAGTGAGATAAGAATCTCTTCTTATCTAGAAACACAAGCTAGAGAACACAGTACAAAGCCCAAGTGCCATGGCACAAGTCTGACTTTTACATTGTCAGAGAACACTTTATAGCAGATGACATCACCAGTGAATGGTGAGAAGAAGATGTTGGTAGGAGTGTCTCACGTGCTGCTCAAAAGTTGTGTACAGAATAAAAGCTGACAGAACAGAAACACAAGCTGACAGCAGTGACATTAGAACTCCTACCTAGTTACACAAACAGGAACGCACAGGGCTTAATGCTAGTGCCATAGCACAAGTCTGATGCTTATAGTGTCAGAAAACACTTTATAGCAGATTACATCATCAGTGTATGGTGAGGAGAAGAATTTGGGAAGGTTGTATGAAATTGCTGTGTAGTCATGTACCACTGTAAAATTTTGTTATGAATTATACTTGAGTGAGGAAATAGATGCATGCTCTTCTAACTACACACACACACACACACACACACACACACACACACACACACACACACACACACACACACACACACACACACACACACAGACATAGAGGTACACACACAAGTTGTCTGTTGTGTAATTCACACACCAGCCTAATTATTTAGTCCAGCTGAAGAACACAGTACTTAACATTCACACCATCATACAAGTCTGAAGTTATTGTTGTCAAAATGGCCTTTTTAGGGGATGACATCATCATAATGTTGCAGGTAACAAATTCTTGTGAGTCTTGTGTGCAAAGTATGGACTTCAGATTTTCTTTTGTGATTGCAATATGCAAAATTTAATTTTTTTATTTTATTTTATTTTATTTTACATTTGTTAGGGAAAGTCTGACTGGACACAGGTCCATTTTCAGTGGTTGCCCGGGGAGATAAGCTCCAAACAACACATACATAGAATAACAGGCAATTACATGGAACATTCCTTCATGTTATGAGAACTTTCATTGCATACACACAAGGAGATGATACATACAGTATGGAATACATTAAATTAACAGTTCATACAAAAGTCAAACATTGAGATATAGAGTATCAAAAGACATCTACTCAAAAGACCTAAAAAGAGGCAGAATTTCGTATACATGAAACAGACTGAGAGTAGTTAGGGTACAGAGGAGTTACAAAGGCATCATAGTAACCTAGGTGAAGTAAGCTGTCATGAATGCATGTTGCAGAACTGAGACATATGTGTACCTGTTTCTCAATATGCTGTTCAGAAAACACACTCACACACATACACACACACACACACACACACACACACACACACACACACACACACACACACACGCACACACACACACAAACACATACACACACAAGCACACACATACACACACTTCCCCTTTTGCATGGAGTTAAGTGATGAGCAAATGCAGTCTTCTGCTTAAATTGAAAAGTAGTAATATTTCAATTGGCTCGCATCACTCCCGTCAAACAGATTAAGCAGCAAAGCATGGCCATCAGCACTCTGTACAATACTGAGTGTAAAAAATACACTTGTTGTTCAACTTTCCCTGTGGCACTAGGTGTAAGAGCAGTGAACTCCTGGTCAGAGCACAGGTGAGACAACCTACAAATCCAGATAATTCTTTCATTATCTTTATTTCCAGATGATATCAAGATGGGGTACCTATTAAATTATCGAACATTTCAAAGTTTGAATGTCATATGGTCGACACCATATGATCGAACTTTGAAAGGTTTGAAGGTGAAAGGCAATGGCTCTGTATGCGCAGAATGAGAAAATTTCCCTTTTCTGCACTGAAGTACGGTCTCGGAGTTGGTATATTTAAGAAGGGGGAGTGTATGGGGGTGCAGGGGAGCTTGCCCCCCTGCTCAGAGGATTAAAGTAAGTGTTTTTTTTTTTTTTACGTTTTTATTATATATTCAAAGATTTGAGTTTCACTCATATGTTGTCGAACATATGAGGTTCAAAATTTTGAAGCTTCGAATATATAATATAGACCCACCAAGGTGGCATTAGCTAAGTAAATGTGATCATGACAGCAAATATAACAAACAATAACTACAGTAAGTAGTGAGTCTTCCACAGTTTTTATCATTAATGTCTACCTCTATACAGTTGTACAACTATTAGCTGCTTTGCAGGCCTCACTGCAAATCACAGTTTAATTGTGTGTACAGCTTTTTAAAAATGACAATGGTGGTACATCTTTTGAAATGATTACTATGACTCAGCAGATATGCTAACTATTTGTGAATGGCCATATATCATGAAAAGTGTGAGCAGTATACTCTGTCACAATAGGGACAGTTTCCACATTACATCCATCATCACGTAACAAACAGAATCCTACAGATAATTTTAAAACATTCCACAGTACATGAGCACTGATAAACTATTGCATTAAGCTAACATGTTTGTATTATCCATCGGCACTTTTTTCTCTGTGTGGAATATTGTTAATAAGAACTGGTCTATTTTAACAAGTGAACCATCCATGGGGGCTACGCTTGGTGAATGCACTGAATTTGCCTTTAGAAGAGGAAGAATATTAAAAATATACTGGAGAAAGCTAAGGGCGTGTTTACACAAGGATGAATGGTACCTTGTGGTATGTGTCACCAGTGTAGTCATATTTTAGTTACATCTAAGGTTGGCATAAGTAACAGGGGGATTATTATTAAAGGCAAATTCAGTTGTTACACTCAGGGGGTGCTATATGCAGCTGTGTGTTCTCAATGTCCAAGTTTGTACGTGGGGAATACCCAACGGAAATTGGCACAGCATATATACGAGCACCTATATGACATTTGTCAGTGTGATGACAGAAATGCCTTATATAAACATATTAAGAAATTCCCGGACCATGCATTTACGTTTGTGGTCTTGCAGCAGGTCAAATGAGGGGATAGAGGGGGCCCTTGGAAGTTGTTTTAGGAAGAAAGAGAAACCTGGTGGCAGGTTTCTCTTAATGCCCACTCACCCACAGGTCTTAATGAGGCTATAACCATTACCAGTAAATTGAAATTAAGACTGTTGGACAGATAACTTTTTTATTTACATGTGAACAGGTGAAAGTTTTTTAGGTTTATTTCATATAAATATATACATTTTCATTTATTTATTTTTGTATTATTAGTTTATTTAACATATGGAAAGTTTAATATTTGTTTCCTGTGTGTTGGTGTATATGTTGAATGTTGTTTTCATTATATTCAATGTGATCAACAATTGGGGCTAATTTAATAATTATGGGTCTATGCCTTTTGTATAAAATGTTGAGCACTTGTAGGGTAGTTTGTCTGAGGAAGTTTGGTTATTGATGCCTTACGAAAGTGCTTACATTAGTTGTGTTTTTATTGTTTTTATGCAGTAAAGTACTTACGTGGATTTCAGCTGAGTGTTTTTTTTTTTTTGTGTTTACTTTTCGGAAGTGTTTTTACTCGTTCTCTGTGTGGAAACTGCCGTTCGCGGTTTTGGGTCTTTGACGCTTAATGTTTGACGTTTAGTTATTTAATTAACTAAACTTTTGATCATGTAATATAGACCCTAAGCAAATGATGACAGATGCCACCTGGAATCAAACCCTCAAAGCTATTCTCCAAAAAAAAAAAACTTTGGTTAAATTAATTCTGTCAACACTCCACATAGGAATTTGCATTTTGCTACATTAAATGTTTCAAAGTACTGCAATGATTCTGCTTTAACACTGTGTTCCCTTAGCACAAAAAGTTTAAGCAGCATTGCACTGAGGTAAACAGACTAGTGTGGCCGATGGCAAAAAATCTCCAGGTTTTGCCATAGGACTTATAGAGCCATTCACCACTGTCTGACATTGGTGCATGATGCCAAACTCTGCACAAATGCAGAGGACAAAAAAGTGAAGGCTTTATTATGGGAAATTTCCAGCTGTGTGTGTGGTGTGGGATTCTATTTTTTGACTAGATTAAAGGTGTGAAAATGGGATAAATAAGGGAATTGCTGAAATGGGGGCAAGCAGGTGGAAGAACAGAGGAGAAGCAATAAAGGAGTTTTCAGGAGGAAATTAGGAAAGAATCATAGCTATCCACTTTTTTAACTTTGTAATGTGAACATCCATAGGAAATTGGATGAATTTGGACTGTCACCACAACACAGATGGAGGAGAAAAACACAATCGTGTTGTTTAGCCAACTGGACCAATTCAAGTGTGTCAAGAAGACACATATGTAAAGTGGAGGGCTATGTATGGGACAAATCTTGGTGCAGGTGCTCTTTTATTTATTTATTTATTTTTTGCATTGCAAAAAGACAGGAATGTTGGGTAAGGGACATAGGAATGTCAGGATCAGATAGGTGAGGAAGAAGATGCAGACGAACAGGACAAAAAAGGCAGACACAGGGATAGTGATGGGCACAAAAGGTTGGGGCACCATGATTGGAGTTAGGTAGGGAACATTGGAGGAACATGCCTCTCAAGCATGGAGGAACATACCTCTCAAGCATGGGGAATAGTGAGAATCTAGTCTTTACCCTCAGAACTGTCATTGGTGTCCCCTTTCTCAGTTCCCTGGGAGATTGCTTGATATAGGGTATTTTTTTACTTCAAAGGAGCAAGCTCTCTAGATGGCTGAGGAAATCACCAATGGCAGTTTCTATTGCAACATGCACCATCCCTGGCAGCTCCTGGCAGGTGATGTAATGCTCACATCCACCAATACTCACTCAGGCTGCCAATGCACCAGCAGTTTGGGCAATGCTACCTTATGTGTATGGTCCAAGTAGTGCAGGGGCTGCAGAGGCAGTACTGCCAGGTTGTGTCCAGACTGAGGTGCTTGGGGTTGGTGGAGAGTTGGCATACTGAGCCTCAGTGACTGGGCTACCTCTCTGTGCTGAAAGCATTTTATTTGTTGGCAGAAAGTATGTTATCAGAGCAGTGTGTTCCCATTTATGAAAAAAGAGATAAGTTTTGGGGTAAGATAAAAAAAAAAAAAAGAAAGCAGATAATTAGAACAATTATATGCCTTATTTATATGCTTTATTACAATACATTTATGTTTATTATTATATTATCTATACAGCTTTCCCAATCCAAAATAGGATTGTGAATTGTAACAAGTAATCATTGCAATATGCAGATATTGTATGTATGCTTTTATATGCTGTACAGATTAAGTTAACAACATACAATTAGAGCCAATCTTGCTGGAATTTAAAAATATATATATTTTTTGTAACTGGACTGTATTCATTACTTCTGGGAACTGAACCCACCAAATCTGAATACACTATTACACTTTTCTATTACAATTACCAAGAGCTACAGAAGAAAGCATGCACGCTGGCTTTTACAGTTGTGCTTCAGTTGCTAGTGATGTGTAGAAGGGCAATAATTTTAATACAATCATGCTCATTTGTACAGCAGGCATACCCCTTGCCTCTCTGCTTGGTCTTTCTAATCATTCAGCATGTGCATCCCTATTTACTTAAATTTTCTGAGCAGCTGTAAAATAAAGAAGTGAGAAAAAGTGACATGAAAGCCTTATGCATACCAGTCTTGGCTATCTACAGCTTTCCTTAAAATGTAAAGTTGTATTACCTGTATTCTAACACAACTGTGGGTTGTCAGACATTCTAAACTCATCTAACCACTGGTTGAGTTGTGCCTGCTTGTGCCTTCTCAGGTCATTATAGCAGTGCATGCATTGCTCCCAGTGGCATGCCAGGTGCACTACAGACAGCCTTGGCTAGGTGTTCCAAGCTTCATCCTTATACTTAGACCTGGTGTAGTCCCCTTGCAGCACCTTATAGCTGTAGTGCTTTTCGAGGAGTGCAACAAATATTTTTGACTCCTCCACTTCTTTTTTCCTTGATAAACTACTTTATTAGCCTCCACAAAAAGTTGAGATCCCTTATCAAATCCTCTAATCCCAGCTATGAAGGCAGAATTGCCACAGACACTAAAAACAATAACCAAGCCTTCTGTAGTTATATTAAGATCCTCCATGGCAATACCCAGATTCGCTCTGAGATACTGCACAATGTTAGCTCCTATATTCAGCCAACAGATATTGCCAACATATTGGCTGACAGATTCGGTGCCAACTTTACCCCTCTCTCCCCCCAAAGGACCAACCACAATACCAGAAGAATGCCAGGCACCTAGCATTACTGCAGCACAGGTTAAAGCCGCATTGTCCAAGGCCAAGAATACAGTTTCCATGGGACTTAATAATATCCCTGGCTGTGTTCTACATGAACTACAAAGTGAACTGGCACCACATCTGTATGCCCTGATCAGTCACCGCCTTACCTCAGGCTTTGTCCCTACTGAATGGTGGACTGCTACAGTCATCCCTCTCCATAAAGGGGGAGTGACTACAGACCCTGGTAATTATCATCCCATTAGCCTGATGAGTCTGATATGTAAAGCTATGGAGCACGTCATCATGGACCTGATTAACAAAGATATAGGAAATATCCAAACTCTAGACCCCACATAATTTGGCTTTGTGAAAGGGAGATCATGCCTGCTCAACCTGGCTGACTTCTTTGAGTCAGTCACCAGGGCTATGGATGAAGGTAAGGCAGTGCATACAGCCTACCTTGATTGGGCCAAGGCCTTTGATATCATTCCTCATGTGGGAATTATTGATAAACTCACCAAACTAGGCATCAACCCCTATATCACTAGGTGGGTTGCAAATTGGCTCACAGATAGAACACACAGTGCGAAAGTAGTGGACTCCAAGTCAGACTGATGACCAGTCACGAGTGGAGTTCCACAGGGATCGATTCTGGGTCCTCTCCTGTACAGCATCTACTTCTCAGAAGTACAGGCCAACACAAAGGGACTCTGGCTGACCAAGTTCACAGATGACCACAAGTTGGGAGCCATTATTAACTCCCCAAGTGATGCAGACATCCTACAGAAAGGGCTCACTAAGACCAATGACTGGTGTCAAAACCATGGCCTTAAGCTTAACGCCAAAAAAAATGCATTGTTATCCTCTTTGGTAAAAACTCATTTCCCACTAATTACCACATCGATGGGAGTACACTGAACACTGAAGGGCATTATAAGAGATCTGGGGACGCAGGTTCACAGCAACTTCTCCTTCAACCACCACATTGCCACTGTGGTCAGAAAGTCCTTCTATGTGGCACATCTCATTACCAAGGGTTTTGTATCCAGGAAGAAAGAGGTCATCATCTTTCTCTACTCTTCCCTCATTAGACCAATCATCAAGTATAATGCCCCATTTGGCATGTACCTCACTAGACACCTGTAACAGCTGGAGAGGCCACAGAAGTACCTCACAAAGAGTATCCTAGGCATTAAACGCATGTCCTACATGGACAGACTCAAAAGACTCCAGCTATTCTATATCTCATATCACCTATGTAGAGGCAATCTCTACTTGACTTACAAAGCCATGTCTGACCCAGCTCTATTAGAAATGATACAGTTAAAGAAATCCCAATCCCTCCACACCACATGCTCCAGAGACCTCAACCTCATTATCACAATCAACAAAACATGCTGGAGAGACAGGTTCCTCACCCAGAGACTGTGCATGCTCTGGAATAGACTTCCCATGCATGTCAAGTAGACCACCTCGCTGACCCTCTTTAAGAGAAATCTTGATGAGTGGATGGGTAATAGAAAGTTCACCCCAGAGATCACTCCAGTGGTTCTACGTGATAGAGGCACTGGGAAATAGCATCAGGTGGCATGATGTCAGGCACTTCTTTGGGCTAGGCTGTAAAGGCTCCAGGGCCATTAGCCTAGCACACACCTATGAACCTATAAATCTGGCACCGTCCTTCCCAGCTGTTACCATATCTGTACAGGACCTCCCCAACAACAGTTAAAGTACTTTCCCACCAATTCATGATATTGTTTTTTACGGCCAGCTCACAAACCCGCACAACCATGCCGGTCCCATCTGTGCAATGTTAACTGGAGAGCAACATTGCCAAAGAAAGAGGAATGCAGTTTATGAAATAGAAAGGATAATGTGAAATTTGGCATTATTTTATGGCATGTGTGTTACTATACCTAACAGTTTGTCTAGTGGTCAAAACTGATATGTTAAATGACTTGGCTTTTAAGACCTGAATTTGGGGGGGGGGGAGTTTTATAACTTGACACATATTTTGTGGACCTTACACACTGATAAAATTAATTTGTACAATGTGGGATTTAAACCTATGTGGAAAAGGGAATACATATATGTTCACATAGGTGTTTTTCCTCATTGCCACAGAAGACGTGTTTGCCACTCATGATCATTACTAACATACACCTTAAAGAGTGACTGGCACTATACCTCAATTAACCATGTATGTTTTTGACATGACAAGGTCCTAGCTTATGCATTCTCAGGTGTGATGCAGGACTAACATGTGACAATATGCTGGAAATGCATATACTTGTATTACTTTCAGAGTAGATTTTTCTGAGTTCTGGTTCAGACCACACAATATATGCTCTTTTACAGATATACTTGTGTTATGGGATGTATGTAGATGGATGCCAGTAAACTATGAAGCCATCCTAGGTCTGAAAACATGTTTAGAATGACATAATCAACACTGTCATTCTACGCCAGTTACACATACAATAGATATGATACCATGTGCATGCTCAATCAAGCTGAAATATTGGTGACAGAAATTGGTGTTTGGCTTTATTTAAAATATCACTGAGGTTAGATCCACACTTTGTAAGCGTACCCTCACTGAGAATCCCAGTGCATTAAATGGTGTCTGAATTGCTGTTGTGTTTTCCTTCTCACTCACACCAATCACTCACAGTTGGTGTAGAGTCTACACTATATTCACATTGTTAAAATCAAAAGTTTGACATTTAGGAATTCTAATGAGTTCACACCTAATTTGCATATTCACAGTGCTCAGAGGGCTGAAGCTACACTATAAAAGGGTAACCGTAATACTAAGTTAGTTGAAGGTGAGGAACATTCTGTATTTGGACAAAACCGAAGACAGATATTAATTTGAAAGTGATTTCTCTGCAGAGAATGCTTCATTTTGCTAAGGTATAAGTGTATTATTCAAGTACATTGTTGATTTTGTAAAATGTTACAAACATGATTTATAAACAGTAGAAAATGGAAACTTTATTTGTATGCAATTCTTACACTTCACTGTTGGTTTAGGCAGTTTTGGCAGCCATTTACGTTTATGAGCTAGAGAAATTAAACTTTCAGTGCAACTATATTTTTAAGGTTTTAATTTTTAAAGTCCTATGTTATTGGAGAGAAAAGTAATGCACACATTACTGACAGTGGTGTTATGCTTCTGAAATGGCCCATGGCAACCAGTACAGAGGTGCTAGGCACAGTGAAAGTGACAGGCATTCGGAGATTGTCTTTTCTGTTGAAAAGATATAGACATCCTGATAATTGTGTCGAAAACATATATATATTACATCTGTGGTATTCCTTGTTTTTTACAAACCTTGGTTTGTTTGGTGTTTATGGGGTGGAAGAGCCACTTACCATTTTGTTGTCCAAAAAGAGAAAAATGTTTCAAGTGCCTGTTCCATTGTGTCATTCATCCAATCCATTGAATTGTACACACATCAGAGGCAGTCACTCACATCAGCCTGTGCCACATCTAGAACCCTAAGCATGTCCTCGGAGCCCCTAGTGGAACTTGTCTGTCCATCCACGATTGTCCTAAACATACTAATTCAGTTGGCCGTTCCCAGGGTTTACCCTTTTCTCTAACGTAACACAATCTCGGAGCTGGTATATTTAGTTAGGGGGTGTAGAAAATAGAATAAAGTTTCATTTATCCATTCCTTATTTTCTTTTTATTTCAGTGGTAGATGAACGCAATATGACTCTTTTATTAGTAGACATACAATTTTATATGAGGTGTTTTACAGTATGTGAAGTCATCAGGTCACTCAGTAATGCTTCTTTACAACACTTGTATTCATTTACAATCCTTATTAGATGCATCGATTTCAAACCAAATCAACAAATAATTTGTGCTTTCTGCCACAGTCAACTATATATAATAATTGTTTTTAATCTTTAATATTCGTAGAAATTGTCTTGTGTTCTTATGTCAGTAGGTTTTAATCAAATAGTTCAATATGTCATGATTTGCAACATTTAAAAACTTTCTGAGAAAACATTATCATTGCCTTAACTGACTGGGGATAGCTTTGTTCAGAATATGAGTGGATTAGAGTCATGGAGAAATATTACGCTGGCTGCTGTATCCTACTATAGCTAGGATAGTATTGTGTAGGATAGCACAGACTGTAATAATTTTGAAACAAGTACTGTGATCATACTGTAGAGCACCCTCCCGATGTATCTAGGCACCAAAACCTTGAATTCAGAGGACCAAATACTCTATAATATCTCTTGATTGCATATATGCCTCATTATAACATTCCTCAGTGGGTGTATGTGCATTTCTGATGGGCATCATCAGCCATGGTTCAAGTGCATGCCCTGTATCCCAAATGCCCTTGTCTTATATCTCCACTGGAAAACTTCTGTAGAGCTGAGAGTTGTGCCAGATATGGGAGTTGTGGTAATTTCCGGGGCTGCCAGCACACGCATTTAGGATGATAAAGCCAGAAGGAGGGTAATGTATGATGTAAGTGTGTGTGTGTGTGTGTGTGTGTGTGTGTGTGTGTGTGTGTGTGTGTGTGTGTGTGTGTGTGTGTATGGGGGGGGGATTTGTACATGAATACATGAATAAGTTCTGGAAAGGGAGGATTGTGTACATTGCATGAACACAAATGAAGAGTGCTGAAATAATATAGAAACATATAATGGGGCTAATTTATGTTTTACATATGGAGAAGGGGGTTGCTTGGTCCTGAGGGCACAGCCCAAAGGACCAAAAGAGAAATATGAATTGCTACAACTCTGGCATGGTGAATTGTTAGCATACATTGGCATTATTTTAACATTTCTTACCTTTTTAAACTAATGACACTGTATACTACAATCTTTTGAATCTGGGTACTCTACCTCAAGTTAGCAGGAATGGAAATGAGATGAACTACACTTGCATACACATGCATACACACTGGAAAGCCTGACAGTTAGCACAATACTGCTATGTGCTGTTAATGAACTGCTTTCTGCTGTTCAGAACTAGATTCTCTCAGCCTCAGTTTGCCCACTGTGAAAGTCAATGTGAGTCAGTTAACCAGACAGTGTTCTGGGGAAATTGTGCTGCACATTTTCATGTTCTGCTAGACCTCATGCCTTGTAACTATCTATGAACATAGTGACATATTAACAGTACATCAGCATGGTGAGGCTGATGTCATTGCAAGCATGGCATTGAGGTACAGACAAGATAGTGTTTAACACACATCATTGATGTATTTAAAAAAAGATGTAATGTTAAATACAAGTAATCGAATGGGAGAAAGCAATGTAAATGTGTGTTTAATAAGTTTTGTTGACTGCCCGTAAAAAAAAAAAAATGATGTTTAATTTATGATGTGTCTGTAGGCAAGCATTTCAATGATGCTACAGAGGGATGTATCAGATTTTATCCATGGATATGAGTGAAATGTCCTTTAGTGGGATACACAATCTTTACATGGTATAATTGGGGTTCTACTTGACAATTTCTAGTTTAAGCTGTATCTTGTCATGGGGAACAGACACATAATTTAGAGCTGCTGGACACTGTATCCTGTATGATGCAAGGCAGAGAAACTAAAGCAGTGCTAAACAGCATCTTAAAATGCATGGATAACATAAAAAGTTTTTCCTCCATGTTTGGAAAATGGTCTGGTAGATAAGACAGTACAGATATTGAAATCATATGTTGGTGAAGGATTACTATGGTGGTTGCAGAAAATGAAGTACATGTAGCAAGGGAAGTAAAGGAAAAGATCAAGTGTGCCAGTCGCAGCCTGCATTCTATTTCAGAGAAGAAGGGGTTACTGACAATGGATTGAGAAATAGTACTAGATCTATCTTATGTCAAAGTGGTTGGGATGGAGAAGTGGAAATAAGCTGCAGTTGTAGGGTGATCATGCAACACAAAGGTATGATTTGGCAGTGATGAAGAAAACAGGATGTACTCGTATGAGCTGGGTAGAAAACAATGAGTACAAAGTGATTCTGTAAAATGAACTGGCATTGAAATGTCAACTGCATGTTTGTGATTTTACAAGGAGACACAGATAATGCATGTAAGACACACACATGTGCTTCTCTAGATACGGACTGTGTACAGAAGTATACCTAGATACAGTATATCAGAAGGAGATGGACAAACAGACATATGGACAGACAGAGTGAATGACATGGAAATGGTAATAGGGTTAGAATAAATACACAGTGGGCAGGATTCACGATGGCTTGCACGGAGTCTAAGAGTAGTGTTAGACTCCATGCAGCCATCACGTCTGACGAGCGATCCATGAACAGCCTGTAGGGGCGTGTAAGAGAGCTCCTAAAATGGCTCTTACATGGCCAGGGCTTGGATATGCAAATTACCTCACTTGCAGCCGAAAGGCATGCAAATGAGGTAATTTTGCGATCCAGGAATACAAACCTGTCCGTGTAAGAGCCGTGTTATCTGCAGAAATGTACTCAGTTGACAAATGAGTACCGTTCTGCAAATAGCAGAATGGAGCCTTGTCAGCTGCAAATAAAGGTTGCATATGTTCCAGGGAGCATGTCAATGGCCAAATATGTGGCCACTGGCAACATGCCTCCATGGAAACTTAAAATAAAAATGTTTTTTTTTTGGCGATGTTTAAACGTAGCGCAGCGCCATGCAAACGGGCTGCACTGTAAGAAAACAGAAAAATAAAAATTTAAAACCCACAAACGTGGGTTTTATGCAAACCATGAATTTACAATGTAAGGGAATAACAGGCTGAAAACAACATGGCCACTGACTAGGGGTTGCTAAGGGCGGAAGCTCAGTGTAAGACATGCAACTAAGCATTAGTAGGCAATCCTATGTAAATGAGTGTTAGGATAGTGAATCACACTTTTACATAGCAAATGAGCACAATCCCTGGAGTGCAGGAGTAGGATAAGGGGGAGTAACAGAGTAAGAGATAGGTGACATCACAGGGGGGTATGTATGAAAGAAATGCAGCTCAGTGGAGCAGAGTGGCATGTGAAAGCTGTCAGTCACACATCATGGAACGAGGTGTGTCAAGAAGTAGACATGGGAAAACAAAGAAATGGAAGGTGTACACTGTGGATAACACCAAAGTTTCTTGCTGGCTGTGCATGTAGGCGTGTGCGCACTCGGAGGCCCGAGTAAGATAGGGTGCGCGCGTGTAAGTGCAAGTGCTCGCATTTAAGCTGGAGTAAACATGTAGAAGCTTGTTTAAAGACCTGTTAGCGCATTTGTGCTGGTGTATGTGCGTTTAAATCGGAATAAGCAAGTTTTAGTCCGTCTAAGCATTTGTACGTGTGTGTTAGCTGCTGTGAGCGTGTTTGCGCTTGTTTGCGCGTCCCCCCCCCCCCTAGGAAACAGAAAGGAAAAAGGAAGCAGAAGAAATTGTAGGAAGCTACCAGGGAATACTAGCAGAGGTAACAGGTGAAAACAATCAGAAGCAGGCAATTACACAGGCAGAACAGTAGCCCAGCCCAGCACTTAAACCTCTGCAAACAACAGTGCAGAATGTTTCTCTGGAGAGACACTGCAACACTGGAGTAAGCTATTACAAGTGAAAACTGAAAAAGCCTCACTCAGACAAAAAATGCTAGGGGCTGCCATAGCTGTTATAAGGTGACATATGCAACATGCTGAGGGTGGTGACAATGCAAATGCTGCCAGACAACCCACAGTGAGGAGACAGAGAAGAGTGTACAGGCCCAGGGTCACCTACCAGGGGTTACATGAGCTGGAGATAGTGGAGCGCTATAGAGTGGACAGAGACCTCCTACAGCAAATTGTTGAGCTGTGCAGGCCACGCCTCACACACAGAACCAACAGAGGGGAACCCATCCCAGTGGAAACCAAGGTATGTGTTGGCCTAAGAATACTAGCAACAGGTACCTTCCAGAGACCAACTGGTGATATGATGGGGATATCACAGGCATCAGCATCCAGGGTACTGCACCAGTTCCTGGATGCCATGTCAGCACATGTCGGTGATCATGTATATTTCCCCAATTCCCATGAGGTATTGGCCAGCAATATGCATCTCTTCCAGCAAATAGCGGAATACCCTGAGGTAGTGGGTGCAATAGACTGCACGCACATACGCATCAAAGCACCAGCCGGTGAGCGGGGTAAGGTCTACTTCAACCACAAGGGCTTCCCCTCCATCAACTGCCAGGTCATGTGTGATGCCCAGGGCATAATACTGAATGTGTGTGCTGGCTGCCCTGGAAGCTACCATGATTCCCATATCTGGCATCTGATGCAGCTGTACCAGGCATTTGCCAATGGGGACATCCCACATGGTCACCTAATGGGGGATGCTGGCTATGCACTGGAGCCGTGGCTGATGACACCCATCAGAAATGCACACACACCAGAACAGGAATGCCATAATGAGGCACATGCACAAACACGTAATGTAATAGAGAGTGTGTTTGGGCTGCTCAAGTCATGGTTCCGGTGCCTGTACACATCTGGTGGAGCCTTGCAGTACTCACCAACTACATGTACCCAAATTGTCATGGTGTGTGCTATGCTACATAATATGATTCTTCGAAAACAGCTGCAGCAGGACCAGCATAGGCCCGGGCCAAACAGCCCCCCACCATTGCCAAGGCCATCACAGGCAAAGCGTGACTCGGAGGAGGAACAACCTGAGCCTGCCCCAGTAGGCAGAAGGAGGCATGCCCAGTATGCCTTGGCCTTGGCAAAGAGGCAACGCATAGCACATACACTGGCTCAGTAGGAACCCTGGAAATGATACCTCTCTCTGACTCACACATATAGTAAAAGGGATGCCTAAGTTGACACAACCTGCTTTCAAACATGTACAAGGAGTGCAGTATGTGCATCCAACATAGTCAGCCCTGCAGCACCACCTGAGGCATGATTGCCATGTGTTAAGCAATGTAACACCATGTAGTATATGCAAACATGATGACCCTGACTAACATACTACCCTCACCAAGCATGATGCCACAATATGAAGACAAGATGATCAATTACAACAATTGGCTTAAGTATTGCTGTTAGTCAAAGGGGTCCAATGCCTGTCAGCCTGGATGACATGCTGAGCAAGATATGATGCTCCACCCACTAGGGGTGGCTTGCACCTATCACCCCTGGCCTTTTGGATACTGGCAAAGCCTGTTGTCATCCTCATAGTGCCTTGAATAGGTTAGGCTCAAAACACAAACCCACCTCCATAGGTATCACAAGGGATAAGAAACTAGAAGTAATGCTACCCAATGCCAGAAGTCTAAACTGCAAGATGCATGCAGTCCAAACTCTCCTTAGCATGGTGAATGTTGATATCTGTACAGTAACAGAAACCTGGTTCAAGGCTCACAAGAGCACCCTAACACTACCAGGTTACACCTAATACCATGCTTTACAGCCCCAAAACATGGAACAAACTACAAAAGGAGGGTGACTATCAATAATTGTCAAGGATAACCACACCCCCAGCTTGGTGCCACAGCAAGAAGCAGCACGGACTATCCATGGGCAAGTAACAGTGGCTAAAACTGCCACCCAGTTTTTAGCCTGCTGCAGACCACCCTCCTAAATCCAGGAACCGCACTTGGCCTACATGAGAACACATGAAAATATGAAGGTCTCTTCAAACAACATTATATTGGGCGACTGAAACTACCCAAACATAGACTGGGAGCATTACTCTAGCTCCAACACACTAGGGCAAAGGTTCCTAGAATTCATAAACCAAAATGCTATGTAACAACTTACCACTCCCACAAGAGGGGTAAGCATACTGGACATGATAAATACCAACATGGGGACTCTATGCACAAGATGAGAAATGTATCCCTCACTGGTAAGATCAGACCATAGAGTAATTTCACTGGATATTCACATCCCGACCCCAGTCCCTGGCCAGAAAACCACAGTGAAAAACATGTGTAAGGCAAATTTTGCACTCCTCCAAACTGAGGTGGAATCCATTAAAGCCCTTGTGCCTGTGGAAAATATGGCCCAGACCTCAGAACCCTTTATAAATGCATTCTATGAACACCTTCAGGAATGCATGGATTATGCAATCCCAAATAAAACCAAGACCCAATCCTCGAAATGCAGGCATCCGGCCTGGTGGACCCCAGCCATTACCAAACCATGCAAAAGAAGGAGGAAGCTACTACATGATAGAGCAAAACCCAAAAAGGGAAGTCATCTCTGATCAGTATTATGACAAAAAACTATGGCCACACATAAAATCTTATAAGGCCAGCTACAAGATAAAAATTGCACAGGACACTAAGGATACTCACAAGGCTTTCTTAACTGATGGTAGGAACCTGGGTGGGAATTCACAGATATGCTCAGAATTAGTCCAAAATGACAAACAATACACCAAACCCAGACACATTGCCAACATCCAACCTGACAGGTTCAGTGCAAAATCCCCCCCCACACCAAAAGGCAAAATATCTATCCCAGCAGAGTGCTGCCCCCCTGACATTGCAGATGCTCAGGTAACAGCCAGCATCTCCAAAGCAAAACACACAGCATCAGTGGGACCAGATGGTGTCCTGGGCTGTGTCCAACATGAACTCCAAGAAGAATTGAACACCAAATAAAACTACTGCTCAATTTCAGCCTTACCACAAGATATGTACCCAAAGAGCAGTGTACAGCAACAGTGGTCCCTCTCCACAAAGGTGGTGACTGAATGGATACTGCAAACTAACACCCCAGAATCCTGACTAGCTTGGTCAGCAAAGCTATGGAAAGGATCATCATGGACATCAGAAATAAAGATATTGGAGACCTACAGACACTGGACCCTACCCAGTGTGGTTTTCTTTAGGGCAGATCCTGCCCCTTAAACCTGGTTGAGTCATTTGAAACAGTCACCAAGGCCATTGATGAGGGGAAGGTGGTCCACACAGCCTATCTGGACCTTGCAAAAGCCTTCCATACAATACCCCACTTGTTCATTATAGATAAGCTCACCAGCTTAAATATAAACCCCTATGTCAGTAGATGGGTTGCAAACCAGCTCAAGGACAGAACTGACATGGTCAGAAATGCTTCAGCCATGTCAGACTCCAAACCAGCTACAACTGGCATCCCACAAGGCTCAGTCCTGGGACCTCCCATGTGTGGTATATATTTCTCAGAGGTACAGGTCAACATGGAAGGACTGTGTCTGAACAAGTTTGCAGATGACTACAAACTGGGTGCCATATCTGACCCTCCAGCTGACACAAGCATCCTACAAAAGGGCCTCATAGAAACAGACAACTGGTGCCAGAGCCATGTCATCAAGCTAAATGCAGAAAAGTGTATAGTCATCCCCTTTGGAAAAACAGTAAGTGCCTACCAATTACCACATAGGTGTTAACCCATTAAGTACTTTAGAAGTAATAAGAGACCTGTGGACACAAGTTGATAGAAATCTTGCATTTGACAACCATGTGGCCATAGTGGTTAGAGAAACATTTCATATACCCACCTAATCATGAAGGTATTCACATCCAGTTCAGGGGAGGTCATCGTGCCTCTTCAGTCATCCTTCATCAGGCTCACAATTGAGTGCAATGGCCCTTGTGGGATGTACCTTAGCAGACACCTCCAGCAACTGGAAAGACCCAAAAGTACCTCACCAGGAGGATCAAGGGGCTGTAACAGATGCCATGTGTTGCCTGATTAAACAAACTGCAGCTCCACACAGTGGCATACTGCCTGCCCAGAGGCGATCTGTGCCTGATGTATAAAGCCATGTCCAAGCTGGAATCAATGCACATGCTGCACCTTGTAAAATCTGAATGCCAGTGAGCTATGCACATGAGAGACCTGAACCTCATCACTGACATAAATAGGTCATGCTGCAGTGATTGATCCATAACCCAGAAGCTCCCTCCACTCTTGAGTAAACTCCAAGTCCAGATTAGCCAGAGAGTCCCTCATTGACTCTCTTCAAGAGGAATCTTGCTGAGTGGATGGGAGATTGTAGATTTACCCTGGGTATCACTTTTATGGCACGGTTAGACAGAGGCACAATATACTAACCTTGAAAAATGTCATGACAAACTCCAGTTAAAATATGTGTTGAAGGATAAACACACTCTCTGACTAGGATTAGAAATGGCCTAGGGCACATAGCCTAGTGTTTCTCAATGTCCACTCCAGTTGTGGAATACACTACTAATGTTGGACAAGCCTGGTTTAAGTAGGCCATAGCTGAATAAAATGCAACATGGTCATATTTGCACAACTGGCCCTTAACCAGTCTGCTGTGCTCAGTATGAATATTTAAAGCAGTGATAGGACTGAAACCCAGGATACTGTCCACCACAGTGAAAGGACTGAACCAGTGCACTATACAATATTACAGTGTTTGGTCAGTTTGAAAGAATGTTGACAAGTATATGCAAACTATCCCATGGAAACCCTGCAGGCACAGCATAATCCCTGTTGGGTTCAGACACAAAGCAGTTGGGCAGTACGAACACAACATGACCTCCAACACACAACTATAAATGTCAAATATTGTTGAAGTTCACACACAACCACAAATGTGGTGGACCTCAAATCTCAACATATGGAAAGGTCACACTGGGCATGCTCACACACTTTGATAAATGAGACATATGTCAGGCAACAAACCATGGAAAGCCTGAACTGGGCATGCTCACATACTTAGGCCATGTCTCAGTATGGCAGTTGGCCACACATATCTGGCATTTGTATGTGTAAAGCCAGGAACCTACCACAATACAGCAATCTGCCCAGTGCACACAGTTAAATGACAACAGAGACATAAGTAATATAGTGGAACCCTCTCATATTCAAACATCTTCCACAGATACACAACTTGTTCATAGAAACAGGGAAAGCTATGGTAATAAAGACCTGCAAGCAGTTTCTCAGCAACAAATATTGTGCATCCGAAACATAAACATATGGGTGTAGAGGTCAATACTAGGCTGTTTGCCCTAGGGAATACATAAGCCTAGCCAGAGTGTATTTGGCATCTGCCTCCCCAGTACAGTAGCCTACTGTGCCTCTGTAAAGTAGGTCACAGAAGGCACCTTTTAAGGCTAGTGTGCTGGGCCTCTGTCAAGCAGGGACACAGTGGAGATCCCAGGGGTTGAATTTGCAATGTCACATCCCTGTGGCTGGAGTTTGCTGGAAGAGGGTTGGGGAGGGGCTATGTCTAACATTAATTGGGATTCAATTCCAGACTGAGGGGAGCCTTATCTGCAGTGTCTGGACAATTTCACTGTCACAACTTGCAAGTGATGATTGTGAGGGATTGAAGTGTCTTGCCAATACTGTTCAGAGATGTTCTCCCTCTATGGGATATTGCTCTGTAATGTATTAGCTCCCTCCTTATGTTGTACAGCTTATATATGGCTGGTGTAAACCAGACAGGTCTCCTGTTGTGGAGGAGTCTTGGTTTTCTTTGGGATAGCATGATTAATGCAAACCTTCCAGATGCTCATAGAATGCATTTGTAAAGGATTCTGCAGATTGGGCTGTATAATCCTCCAGCATGGGGCCTTTGAAGTATTCCACCCCAGTCTTCACAAGTGCAAAGTCTGCTTTTGAGAAATACTTTGTTTGCAGTGATTTCCTTGCCTGGGGGTGGGGATGGTATATGGACGTCCAGGGAAAGTTGGTTATGGTCAGATATTAACAATGGTGGTCTACCTCTGGTGTGGAACATAGAGTCCCCATGTTGCTGATGGTCAGGTCTAATATGTATTCCCCCTTGTGGCTGTGGTGACTGGTTCGGCCATAGCACATGGATTCCCAAATTGTACTGGCTATAGGGTGATGTTGTTGAGGCCCGAGTAGTTCCCACACTCAATATTCCTGTACCTGAAGTTAACCACTGTAATGGTGTATGTGAACACCTTCATATCCTACACTGTTCCCAGGTAAGCCAAGTGTGGTTCCTGGATATGGGAGGGGTGGTCTGAACTACACATCAAACCAAAAGTCAGTTTTGCACAATGCTAGTTGTATATGTATGGCCTGTCATGCTTAGTGCAGTGGTAACAACCGAGGGGTGTGTGTACCTGTGATGTATATGGATACACCCCCTGGTTGTGTTGTGTGTTACAAGTCCTGTGGTCATGAAGCATGGTATAAAACATAACCTGTCAGTGCTGATGTGCATATGTGACCCTGAAGTAGGCGTCTGTTAATGCATATATATTCTATCCCCCATACTGAGGGATAGTAATAGATGTACATACCTCTTTCTAAATAATGATGTCAGCACCATATAAATACTGCAAGAGAATAAAAGCCACCAAGTAATTCGAATACCGCACTCCACTAATGCGTCTCTCTCATGTGTCATAACATAGGTAGGGGTTTGAATCCTGCAAATGCTCAGTAGGGGGGGGCAGGGTGTGTGCAATACTCTTTGAAAGAAATGCACCTTTTGGCAACTGGAATAACACACTACATGATGTACATTCCTCTTTATAAAGACTGATGATGTCAGCACCCTATAAGTATAGCAGGAGAAGGGAAACCACCCAGTAACGTGAATAGCGCGCTTCGCTAATGCGTGTCTTTCAAGTGTAATAACATAGTTAGGTAGAGGTTTGAATCCTATAAATGCCATATGTGTAGCAGGAGAAAGGAAACCACCCAGTAATGTAAATAGCGCGCTCTGCTAATGCATCTCTTTCAAGTGTCATAGCATAGTTAGGTAGGGGTATGAATCCTACAAATGCCATGTGTGTAGCAGGAGAAAGGAAACCACCCAGTAATGTGAATAGCACACTCTGCTAATGTGTCTTTCTCAAGTGTTATAACATAGTTAGGTAGGCGTTTGAATCCTACAAATGCCATGTGTGTAGCAGGAGAAAAGAAACCACCCAGTAATGTGAATAGCGCACTCTGCTAATGCATCTCTTTCAAGTGTCATAACATAGTTAGGTGGGGGGGGGGCAGCGTGTGTAGAATACTCTTTGAAAGAAATGCACCTTTTGGCAACTGGAATAACACACTACATGATGTACATTCCTCTTTGTAAAGACTGATGATGTCAGCACCCTATAAGTATAGCAGGAGAAGGGAACCACCCAGTAATGTGAATAGTACGCTCCGCTAATGCATTTCTTTCAAGTGTCATAACATAGTTAGGTAGGGGTTCCAATCCTACAAATGCCATGTGTGTAGCAGGAGAAAAGAAATCACCCAGTAATGTGAATAGCACGCTCTGCTAATGCTTCTCTTTCAAGTGTCATAACATAGTTAAGTAGCGGTTTGAATCCTACAAATGTCATGTGTGTAGCAGGAAAAAGGAAACCACCCAGTAATGTGAATAGCATGCTCTGCTAATGCGTCTCTTTCAAGTGTCATAACATAGTTAGGTGGGGAGAGCAGGGTGTGTACAATACTCTTTGAAAGAAATGCACCTTTTGGCAACTGGAATAACACACCACACGATGTACATTCCTCTTTGTAAAGACTGATGATGTCAGCACCCTATAAGTATAGCAGGAGAAGAGAAACCACCCAGTAATGTGAATAGCGAGCATCGCTAATGCGTTTCTTTCAAGTGTCATAACATAGTTCGATAGGGGTTTGAATCCTACAAATGCCATGTGTGTAGCAGGCGAAAGGAAACCACCCAGTAATGCGAATAGCATGCTCTGCTAATACATCTCTCTCAAGTGTCATAACATAGTTAGGTGGGGGGCAGGGTGTGTACAATACTCTTTGAAAGAAATGCACTTTTTGGCAACTGGAATAACACACTACATGATGTACATTCCTCTTTGTAAAGACTGATGATGTCAGCACCCTATAAGTATAGCAGGAGAAGGGAAACCACCCAGTAATGTGAATAGCGCGCTCCGCTAATGCATTTCTTTCAAGTGTCATAACATAGTTAGGTAGGGGTTCCAATCCTACAAGTGCCATGTGTTTAGCAGGAGAAAAGAAACAACCCAGTAATGTGAATAGCGCGCTCTGCTAATGCATCTCTTTCAAGTGTCATAACATAGTTAAGTAGGGGTTTGAATCCCACAAATGCCATGTGTGTAGCAGGAAAAAGGAAACCACCCAGTAATGTGAATAGCATGCTCCGCTAATGCATCTCTTTCAAGTGTTATAACATAGTTAGGTTTGTGCAATACTCTTTGAAAGAAATGCACCTTTTGGCAACTGGAATAACACACTACATGATGTACATTCCTCTTTGTAAAGACTGATGATGTCAGCACCCTATAAGTATAGCAGGAGAAGAGAAACCACCCAGTAATGTAAATAGCGCGCATCGCTAATGCGTTTCTTTCAAGTGTCATAACATGGTTCGATAGGGGTTTGAATCCTACAAATGCCATGTGTGTAGCAGGAGAAAGGAAACCACCCAGTAATGTGAATAGTGCGCTCTGCTAATGCATCTCTTTCAAGTGTCATAACATAGTTAGGTGGGGGGACAGGGTGTGTACAATACTCTTTGAAAGAAATGCACTTTTTGGCAACTGGAATAACACACTACATAATGTACATTCCTCTTTGTAAAGACTGATGATGTCAGCACCCTATAAGTATAGCTGGAGAAGGGAAACCACCCAGTAATGTGAATAGCCCACTCCGCTAATGCATCTCTTTCAAGTGTCATAACATAGTTAGGTAGGGGTTTGAATCCTACAAATGCCATGTGTGTAGCAGGAGAAAGGAAACCACCCAGTAATGTGAATAGCACGCTCTGCTAATGCGTCTCTCTCAAGTGTCATAACATAGTTAGGTAGGGGTTTGAATCCTACAAATGACATGTGTGTAGCAGGAGAAAGGAAACCACCCAGTAATTTGAATAGCATGCTCTACTAACGCGTCTCTCTCAAGTGTCATAACATAGTTAGGTAGGGGTTTGAATCCTACAAATGTTATGTGTGTTTTTGTCACACAGTTTGTCAATGTGTGGTGGGTGTTGCTTTTATTATGGTATGACATATAATTATAACAGTAATTTCAATGCACACATCAGGTATGTGTGTGCCACATAGAGATATGTACCTGTGACCTTAAATAGTTCCTATGTGTGAAGCCTGCCTCATGTGAATACAGTTGTTACCTGTGCCAGCATGTCCTGCAGATTCCCAGAATGTACGCCATACATGTGTGTTGTTGACAATGCAGGCTACTGCAGTGATCTGTGTCCCAGGCCAACTGGATGACACACTCATGAAAGCTGTGATATATTAATGTGGGTGAGGGTTCATGTCTGGAGTATATGTCATACATGTTATAACACAGCACAGTCTGTGAGTAATGGACATCCAGTGTAGGTGTATGGCAACTTTTGCTGATATGCATAAAGACACCTTCTTGCTTAGGCGATACACCAAGGGACTGCACAATACCTTTGGAAATGTGAATATCACAGGATAGACAAGAAAACTCTTGTCAATATGTACACACCATTACCCGGTCTACATGATGGGTGCTGCCACCTACATGGTACTACTGGAATACTATGTTAAGTACATGCTGATGACAAAGTTACAGTTGCATTACAGTAATAGAGCATGGCTAAGACAACAGGTATCCATCTGTATGATACCCATGTGGTGGTCATGTGTGTCATGTGCAGAATGCATTGTAGGCCACTGTATACATTTCCAATCATGGATTAACATATCACTAGTGTGTTGCCATGTACGTGAGACTGCTATATGCCAAACAGCATTCTTCACAGGGATGTGTGTGGATCAGTAAGAATGGCTACTGGAATAGTGTAGTACTGCAGGGATATCACTGACACTGGGTTTCTTACATCTGTGTATCAGTTGAGGATACATCATGTAATAGGTTCATAGGTTCATACTAGGCTATCTGCCCTAGGGCAGTTATAAGCCTATCCAGACTGTGTTTGTCTTTTAACACCCATGTTAAATGAATTTTGATATGGCCTTTTTCCAGGTTAGTATACTCAGCCTCTGTGTAACAGTGACACAGAAGTGATACCCGGGGTAAACCTACAATCTCCCATCCAGTCAGCAACATTCCTCTTGCAGGGAGTCATTAAGGGACTCTGCCTAACCTGGACTGTGGTTTTATTCCAGAGTGAAGGGAGCCTCTGGGTTATGAATCTGTCCCTCCAGCATGTCCTATTTATGTAAGTGCTGAGGTGCAAGTGTCACGAGCACATACCTCCATGGGATTTGGATTTTCTGAGGTGCAGCATGTCCATTAATTCCAGGTTGGACATGGTTCTATATGTCAGGCATCTGTTTGAGCCCTTTGATCCCCTTGGTGAGGTACTTTTGTGGACTTTCCAGTTGCTGCAGGTCAGGTGTCTAGTAAGGTACACCACAAAAGGGGCATTGTACTCAATTATGGGCCTGATGAGGGATGACTAAAGAGGCACGATGACCTCCTGTGATCTAGCTGTGAATCTCTTCATCATTAAGTGGCCTATATAAACTGTCTGTGTAACCACTACATCCATGTGGTTGTCAAATAACAGTTTGCTATCAACTCGGGTCCCCAGGTCCCTAATAATGTGTACAGTACTTAATGGCTTACCACCTATGTGTTAAGTTGTGGTCACTTAGTTCTTGCCAAAGGGGATGACTATAAAGGTTTTGGCGTTTAGCTTGAGGCCATGGCTCTGGCACCAGCTGTCTGTTTCTATGAGGTCCTTTTGTAGGATGCTTCTGTTGGCTGCTGAGTTGATTATGACGCACAGTTTACAGTCATCTGTGAACCTGCTCAGCCACAGTACTTCTGTGTTGGCCTGTACCTCTGAGAAATATACCTGAGTGGGGTATTGTATTGATGGCTTTTGCAAGGTCCAGGTAGGATGTGTTGAACACCTTCCCCTTGTCACTGGCCTTGGTGACTGTTTCAAAGACATCAACCAGGTTTAAGAGGCAGGATATGCCCTCAACAAAGCCAAACTGGGTATGATCCAGTGTCTGTAGGTCCCCAATAACTTAATTTATGAGGTCTATGATGATCCTTTCCATAGCTTTGCAGACCAAGCTAGTCAGGTGTACAGGGCAATAGTTTCCAGGATCTGTTGAGGCACCACCTTTGTGGAGAGGGGTCACTTTTGTTGTATGCCACTCCTTGGCTACATATCCTGTAGTAAGGCTGGGATTGAACAGTACTTTTATGTTTGTGTTTAGTTCTTCTTGGAGTTCATGTAGGATTCAGCCTGGGACACTGTCTGCTACCATTGATGTTGTGTTTCTGCTTTGGAGAGGGTGACTGAGCATCTCAGATGTCAGGGGGGCATCACTCTGCTGGGATATATATTTTCCCTTGTGGTGGGGAGGGGGGTGAGATGTTTGTGCTGAACCTGTCAGCAATGATGTTGGCAATGTATGTGGCTTAGGTGTATTCTGTGTCATTTAGGACAACTTCTGAGCATATCTGGGTGGGAATTCCCACCCAGATTCATAACATAAGTAAAGGAAGCCTTGTGATTATCCTTTGTGTCTTGTGCAATATTTCTTTTGAAGCTGGCCTTAGACGATTTTATGAGTGCCCGTAATTTTTATCCAAATACTGATCAGAGATGCCTTCCCTTTGTGGGATATTGGTTGATCATGTAGTAGCTTCCTCCTTCTATTGTTTTCTCTTATGTGGCTGGGGTCCACCAGAAAGGATGCCTGTCTTTGTAGGATTGGGTCTTGGTTGTATTTGGAATTGCATGATCTGTGCATTCCTGGAGGTGTTCATAGAATGCGTTTATAAAGGATTCAGCAGTGTGGGCTGTATTTCCCACAGACCCAGGGGCATTGAAGGATTCCACCTCTGTCTCGGTTTTGAGCTGTGTGTAATTTGCTTTACACAACTTTTTCACTGTGGTTTTCTGTGCAGGGGCCGCGGTTGGTATGTGAATATACAGTGAGATTGCTCTATGGTGTCATCCTACCAGTGAGGGATACACTTCTGGTCGGGAGCATAGAATCTGCATGTTGGTGATGATCAGGAGCAGTATGTTTTCCCCTCTTGTGGGAGTGGTAACAAGTTGTTCCATAGCATTTGAGTTTATGAATTCTAGGAACCTTTGGCCTAGGTTGTTGGAGCTAAAGTAATGCTCCCAGTCTATGTGTGGGTAGATGAAGTTGCCCAATATAAAGTTGTTTGGAGACACCTTCACATATTCATGTGTTCTTAAGTAGGCCAAGTGGGTTTCCTGGGTTTAGGAAGGTGGTCTGTAACAGGCTATGAACTGGAGGGCAGTTTTACCCACTGTTAGTTGCACGTGGATAGTCTGTGATGCTTCATGGTGTGGCACCAACCTGGGGGTGTGGGTATCCTTGACATTTATTGATACACACCCTCCTTTCATAGTTAGTTCCATGTTTTGGGGCTGTAAAGCATGGTATGAGGTGTAACCTGGTAGTGCTAGGGTGCTCTTGGGAGCCTTGAACCAGGTTTCTGTCACTGCACAGATATCAACATTCTCCATGCTAAGTAGAGTTTGGACTGCAGGCATCTTGCGGTTTACATGTCTTGCATTGAGTATCATTACTTCCATTTTCTTATCCCCTGTGATACCTATGTAGGTGGGTTTGTGTTTTCAGCCTTACCAACAGAATACCAAGATGTGCAGACATTACACTGTTGGAATTAACACTGGTGTATAAAAAACTACAATGACAATCATGCTGTTAATGCATCAGGCATGCTGGGATATACCCACAATGATATCAATACACTGTACTGTTAACAACATGATAATATTACTACAGTTCTATGTAGTCACTCTGTGCATCAGCACCATGCTATCCTGTTCCTGCATCAATGTTACGGATTGCAGGAGGTGGCACAGTTTCATCATATGCACAGGGTGTGTACTTGGTATGCCAGAGTCTGCCATTGACACATCCAATCGACATGTATGTGTGTGTGTGTGTTAGTGAGGGACAACAGTACAACATGGGGCAATGTTGATGCAGTGTGTGTGTGTATGTGTTAGCCCTAGGTGTTAGCATTATGCATGTGTGTATGCATGCACACAGTTCCACCTCATGGCTGCCATATACGGGTGTTTGTGGACAGCCACAGACTGTACCTGCCAGGTCATACAGATCACTGTCTCTGGCCATGGACATGGTACCTGTGCCTGGCAGGGGTGCTACGGACAGTATCAGGTACTAAGCCAGACTGGGTACTGTCATCAGAAGCAGTTGGTTGATGACTGGACACATGTCCTGCTGGGACTGTCCAGAGCCACGTGCACGTAGTCTTCTAGGGTGGTCTGATGACAGCACAGACCCAGCATTGCTGGGGCTGGTACTGGCACTATGGGAGCGGCTGCGGGTTTGTTGTCGTCCGTGATGACTGCCAGCTGCTGATGTTGCTGGCATACGTCCACGTCGACACCTCAACCGTCCTGCATTGCCCTGGCTCATGGACATGTAGTTGTGGAACAGATCTAATGTGTCCCCCCAATGTCTGTCAATGACCTAGCCAAAAGTACAGATGGCAGCCGCTATGTCACGCATAGTGTCATTCATAGCAGTGCGATGTGCTCTAAGCTCCCTCAGACCCTGTCTGGTGTACCGTTCCATATGTGCCTGTGCCTGCATTACAGCCCGGAACATAGCTGAGGTTGAAAGACCTCTGTGGGCATGTCTGACAGGGGCAGTATGAACACGGATGCTCCCACAAGAACCCCTGGACATCTGTCTGTATGGTACCATGTCAGGACTCTGGCCATGGCTGCTGTGAGGGGGTGCATATGCCACTGATACCACATTACCCTGGTCAATGCCCACTGTATGCTGTCCCTCAGCTAAGGACATTGGTGACAATGGATGTATCGGCAGGATGACTGTGCGCTTTGATGGGGTTGACTGCTGTGCACTGTCGATTGCCTGATCAGCAACAGACCCTGTCACACCTCCTTGTGCCATTACACATGTATCATCATTATCACTGTCCCCAGCAGTGGCTTCAGGTTCCCTGCTGCACACCATTAGAGCAACATCAGAACCTGTGAGAGGAAGACAGGAAACACATTTTACAATGTGTACACAATGTTACCACAGATGCACACGGGCACATGCACACATGCACACATACACATGGGCACATGCACACATGCACACAGGCACATGCACACATGCACACATGCACACGGGCACATGCACACATGCACACATGCACATGGGCACATGCACACATGCACACTGGCACATGCACACATGCACATGCACACATGCACATATGCACACTCCTCAGTACATGAGATACAAACACACACACACCTGCAATCCAACACATACACAATACTGTTTGAGGGTATTATTACTATTATTATCATTAGTATTAATAGTATTGTTATTACACACTCACCAGCATGGATTGGCTGCCTTGCTGTTACTCCAGAAGGACCTGCAAAATAAGACAGTTATTGTCAGTGGGCACAACTGTGCCATTGATACTGTAAGTATGATACAGTACAGTAGTACAACAGTTGGCTTTCACAGGTGTACTGATGATATTCAGAATATCAATCTTGCACAAGAATTTCCAGGATAACAGCTACACACACAATACACATCTCACATATGCATAAACTACCAGTGCAGACAACACTCAACTACAGATATGGCATGTTACCTGCACACTCCATGTCCACATGCTGGGTGGCTCCAGCCTCCATCATGGCACATGTCTGTGGATGTTGTTGTTGCTGGGCTGGAGCCACAACACTTAGGAGGAGCTCTTCCAGTCTGGTGAGGGGGGGTGGATAGGTACCCCACCACCTGTGGCAAGCTGTTGTCTGTGGATATCAGACGCACACTGGCGGACATTTCTAATTAAATCACTGCAGTGATGGCGTACCTGCTCATATGTCCGGTTATGCATGCCTATGTCATTTACCCGATGGACAAGGTCTTGCCACAGTGCAGCCCTCTCCTGCTGGTTCTGGCTGGTCCGGGAAAAAAGTGTGGAAAAATCCCGCACCAGGCTCTGGTGTATCTCCTCATCCTCTGCATAACAGGGGTTGCACTGATGCACCATCGCCCTGGAAGGAAAAGAAAAATATGTGAGCAAGTAATATGGCACACATAATACTCTACTGTACTGATATCACTGAACTGCCATATATAGCATCTGTCTGTCTATCAGGGGATACACATGTACATTGCCACATATCAGTGCTCAGCCAACAACTGTGTGACAGTGCCTGCCACACTCCATACAACAAACTAGTATACACCAGCACCCGGCACACTGTTTGAGGTCCAATGCGCAACCTCATACTGGGGGTATGTATCAAGCTAATGGATGGGGAATATTGTCATCCCATGCAATGCATGCAATGCACACTTACAATTTCAATGGTAATCCACCCTAGTCTTTGCTGCCATACCCCTACCTACACCGCAGTCATATGCAGGGAACCACAGCACAACATATGGCAATATAGTATGTTTGTATCCCAATAACTGACACATCTTTCTTTGGCCTCACACCAAGGGCACACACTACCATGACAGACACAATGTCATGCTGTGCAATCACACCATTACAGACCTTGCACACAGTCAGTGGCACACTCATTCCACCTCACATAGTTGGTATTGCAATGACTACATGTGTGTGCATTGTGTCATAGTTAGGTACTACGCTATTGGCCCTGGGCCTACGGCAGCATAGTGTTATGCTACCCTGCCCTTTGGGACACATGTAATGTGATTGCACTTGCTCCTTTCACACAGTTACACAGAGGTGACTCATACAGCATATTACCTATCTGCATAAAATTCATCACGGGTATGTCTGACATCTACTAATAAGGAGCCTTGCTTGTTAATGGTGGGTAGTTTAGTCCAGGGTATGGCTTATTTGTGGATAGCAACCTGTACTTCCAGCATGTGCTCTTTACTGTGGTGACAAGTATGAGGGCCATAGGTAATTTAGGCTGGACAGATTGTGAGGTGTTACCATGGTGTTTGGACAACTGGTATGTGTGTGAAATAACTCTGTATATCCAGCAGTGGTAACCTCTGTGTAGGTAGTATAAAGGGCACTCTGTGGTTTTGTCAGTCACTGTGCATAGGGAATGTGTTTGAGGGCATTATCACTCTTTGTTAGGTATGTCTGTGTCCTTTTTCCTTGCTGTAGTTGTCATGGGAGGTACACACCATGTAGGACATTGTGAGGTGTAGAGGGGTACAGTGACCTAAATTTCCCTAGTTGACACATCATTTGTGATGACACATACCATGTACAGGGATTACAAGACTAGTGTGCCACTGTGGATATCAAAGGGGAGGCTATTGTATACTTGTTTCCCATGTTCCCTTCTGACACTTCCAGTAGTAGGCAGGCAACCACCTATGTGGTAGTTAGTGATTAAAGTGTTTTGGAATGGGGTATGGTACTCCAGTATCCACACTGGTGTTCATTCCATGCCTTTGTCACCAGGCACCTGTTGCAATACATCTGCCCACATGTGCCTCTCTCATCATATATATATATATATATAGAGAGAGAGAGAGAGAGAGTGAGAGAGAGAGATATTCATATACACACATATCTATAGACATTCATATCTGTCTGTATATGTGTATGTATCTATAAATATCTATATATGTATGTGTCTATTACATATATATGTATATACATATTCTATCTATCTATCTATCTATCTATCTATATATGTCTATCTATTTATACATACCTCTCTATCTATGTACACACACACACATATATATATATATATATATATATATATATATATATATATATATATATATATACATATACATATACATATATTTATATATACACATACACATACACACACTAACATACTTCTAAACATCCATTGCTGTACAACCTACATTGTACATTGTACGTTGTACTACAACCTACATTATGTGCACATAGCAGCCTTCAACTACATATGTATGTCCAGCCTTCACTAACAGTATGTCCCTTGCCCTATGCACATCTTCATATACATATAGATACAGACTGCTAACACATATGGAGGGTTCACAGTATGTAAATTATTAGATTATGTAGTTTACATTACCTTTGTTTCTGACAGATGTTTTGGATGGCTTGCTGCTGGATGGCTTGCTGCTGGCTGGTTGGCTTGCTGCTGGATGGCTGGCTTGCTGCTGGCTGGCTTGCTGCTGGCTGGCTGGCTTGCTGCTGACTGCCTTGCTGCTGGCTGGCTTGCTGCTGGCTGACTGTCTTGCTGCTGGATGGCTTGCTGCTGGCTGGTTTGCTGCTGGATGGCTTGCTGGCTGGCTTGCTGCTCGCTGGCTTGCTGCTGGCTGGCTGGCTTGCTGCTGGCTGGCTTGCTGCTGGCTGGCTGCTGGCTGGCTGGCTTGCTGCTGGCTTGCTGCTGGCTGGCTGGCTTGCTGCTGGATGGCTTGCTGCTGGCTGGCTGCTGGCTGGCTGGCTTGCTGCTGGCTGGCTTGCTGCTGGCTGGCTGGTTTGCTGCTGGATGGCTTGTTGGCTGGCTTGCTGCTGGATGGCTTGCTGGCTGGCTTGCTGCTGGCTGGCTGGCTTGCTGCTGGATGGCTTGCTGCTGGCTGGCTTGCTGCTGGCTGGCTGGCTTGCTGCTGGCTGGCTTGCTGCTGGCTGGCTGCTGGCTGGCTGGCTTGCTGCTGGCTGGCTTGCTGCTGGCTGGCTGGCTTGTTGCTGGAAGGCTTGCTGCTGGCTGGCTGCTGGCAGGCTGGCTTGCTGCTGGCTGGCTTGCTGCTGGCTGGCTGGTTTGCTGCTGGATGGCTTGTGGGCTAGCTTGCTGCTGTCTTGATGGCTTTTTTGGTGTCTCTCTCTCTCTCTCTCTCTCTCTTTCTCTGTCTCACTCTCTCCCTCCAGTTGCTGCAATGATATTATTGCATGTGTGGACTGGGAGTACAGGCTGCTTTTGTAGGTATCTGCACATGTGCATGTGATGGCCTCTGCACCAATTGTTGGCCAGCATTTACTAATTGCATGCAGCCTGCTGTGTGGTAATTGCAGTTATCCCAGTGATTTCAGGACAGTGCTATAAAATTTTAGGTTAGGTAGGCGTAGGCATTTCATTTTTTCAGGGTGGGGACCATGCTGGTTTGCTGTGGACACTGTTGTGTGAGTCAAAAGGCTGGTATGTCTCTCATATCTAAGGCTGTGTTGTAGCCATTGAATTGCATGTTGTACTGAAACCTGACTGTTGCTTCTTCCAGTTCATTCTTCTCAGTGTGTATGTTAACTCTCACCTAATAATGCTAATAATGTTTACATGGGAGTATGTACTTTCCTGTGGGACTTGTTGTTTAACTGGTATCCAACAGTAGCTCTTGCAATTTCTTGCTATGGCTTCACTATTTAGCCTTTACATTCACTCCTTGAAGGCCTGCTATTTGTCTTTGCTGGAATGTGTTGCTATGGCTTTCCTATTTTCCATTTACATTCACTCCTTGTAATGCATGATATATGTCTTTCAGCAGCAATTTCTTATATGTTTGGTGTGGTTTGGTGGCACTGCATGCAGTCTGGTGAGGCCAAGGTGTGGGGTTTGACACTTACAATGGTATCTTATTTTGCTGCTGAGCAGTAGTGGGGCCTTGTACTTTGTACTAACAGTTATGAATATCAGGCACATGCAGTGCTTGTAAACTGTTATACTGTCCTTAGTTTATTAGATGGCTACATCCTTTGATATTTCTGGGTTGTACTCCTACATGAGAGTGTGCTTGTGGAAGCAGTTCTACAGCTATTCGCAGAGTGTGTAACAGCAGACAGGCTGATATGCCTGTGTGTTTCTGACACTTGCAGTCCTCAGATACTCTCAGGTATATATTTGAGCAACCTCAGGGAATGGTACATATCAGTGGGATACACCCGTGATATATTGCAGATATTCTGCAGTTGTGACTGTGGGGTATTTTGAGCATATGTATTAGTACACCATTTCCGACATGCAAATAGTGTCTACTTTAACTTATTGACAGTTACCACTACGTGGGATTCCCAACCTTTCTGCCTACTGTTAGTACATTTCACAGGGAGTCAGTGGGGCACAGTTAACATTTGCCTGCAAATCAGGGACATCCCTGTAAATCAGTCACAGTTGGGAGGTCTGGCCTCTTACCTATTCAAATATGGCGGTTTTTATCCTGCTCTGATACTCTGTGGGGTTTGCAAGGTGCTACTGTAACATTAGTACCTACTAGCATGGCTGTTTCTCTTATCACACTAATGTAATGTTATTCCACAAGAATTGCCAGTAAAGATGCAAGAAACCAGCTTTGTGTAATAGCCTTCCAATATTCCCTTTACATTCAGTCCTTCTATTTCATGATATATTGCTTTCAGCACAAAGCTCTAGCATATCACTCATGGCTTAGGGATAAGTCATGCAGACTAGTGTTTCCAAGGTTCTGGGTTCGAGACTAACAGGAGAATTTTATTTTTCTGCTGAGCCGACTACAGGCCTTGTCATTCAGAGTGACAAGGCACTTTTAAGCAGTTGTAAGCGGGTTTGCGCTGATTTGCGTGGTGCTTACGCATGCGCACTGCCGCTTAGCTTCGCGCACACACGCTTAGCTAAGTGCACACAAGCGCACACCCGCTGACTACAGCTTAAAAGTGCTTACTCTCGCTAACACCCGTGCTAATTTCTTTTAAAGAAAAGAAAATGGGGAGATAGGAAAGGGGTGAAAAAGGGGGCACAAAGAGGGTAGGACAGTAGGAAAACAAGCTCGGGATTTGTAGGAAGGATTTAGGAAAGGCCCATAGTTGCCCATTTCTTTATCAGCAACAGCTGTGCATATGTGTGTAATTTGGTGTGAAATTTGAAACCTTCAACCCCTGAGAGAGGGGTGAGGACAACAAAATATGTTGTACAGCCAATTTTAATTATCAGTTGACATGTCCAGCAGATATGTCTGCAAAATAGGCAGCTATGTGTGGGGCGTAATTTTTTTGTGGGAACAGAGTGCCCTTTTTTATTTTTTTTTTCAGGTGAGAGTGGAATGTGAGGTACAGGAAGTAAGTATATTTGGGGAGGTAGGTTGGGGAGGTTAACAGACAAGACAAACAAGACGCATACAGGGGCGGGCTATGACACATGTGGGGGGGAAACACAATTGACGGGGACGGATGTCTGTATATCGTGAGCCCATGAGCCCACAGATGGCAACAGTGGAACTGAGATCCCCACCCATGGGCAGTTACCACTGCGCCTTCTCTGCCCAGGACGGGGCTGTGCTGGGGGCTGTATAGGATGGGCAGGCACACCCGTGAGTTGCGCCACCTGTGCCTCAAGCTGACGTAGGGGTTCAAGCACAGAATGCCTGATTTCGCTATGCACCACAGACCGGACACTTTGGAGGGTGAGTGGACGTTCTCCTCCGGCCACGCTTGCAGGGGGGGGACGAGCCCCATCCCTGCAGTGCTTCCTCCCGAAGGTGGCACAGGGCTCCCTGAGGAGGTTCCGGCCTGGGCACTAGTGCCAGGTACACTCGCCAGCTGAGGTGGGAGAGGTGGGTCTGCTGGAACCCACCTTCCCTCTTGTCCTATGTTTAGCAGTAGTTTATGACATTTTGGGTTAGTAACAAACAACACTATTCAAAATTAGTTGTAACAGCATGCATCAGTATTCCCATTAACCAAACACCCATGAATTCCAAACATTGAACAGCAAGCATAACACATGCATATTTAGAACAACAGTACACAATCCATCAGCATGCAGGGTTAATTGATGGCAACAGGCCATCAGGTTTGGATATGTGAACAGAGCACATGCATCAACGTACATGCAGATATGTATGAACCAACAGGACAAATGTCCATGGGAATTAATTGTGAATACACATACCCAGTTTGGTGTGGAATGGCATTATTTGTGAAATAGGGTAGGGTGAAGAAATATTACATTAACAACTTAAACTACCTATACATATGCTGTACATTTCTAGTAGCTGCAGATATATACATGTCTTAGTACAGTTTCCTATATGTAACCTTAGGAATGTTGGTGGTGGGAATGTTACTGCTACATTAATATACATTCCATTTTTATTCATACATGTTCATATCTGGCTGTGTTCAGGTACAGCATCCTGTTACATTTGATTTATATGGCTCTGGATGTTCAGTATTTCATACAACCATACTATCTCCATATTGCAAGGGTACAGCAACATATCCAAATTGTGGGACAGACACATTCCAGGCTCAGTACTTTCTTAAACCCATTTCACTCTTTGGTTGTGGCTGTCTCATTCATTTCATAATGTACTGACTGCAGTATAACTTTATTCCAGACTTATTACAGCTTTCTTGGTCGATTCATACCTCTTTCTCACACTCTCACTTGTTTTATTTTTAAAATTCATGATGGTACTGAATTCTAGGCGTTATTAACATTTCTTACTTGTTACAACAATCCTATCCAACAGACTCACTTATTTCATATGGCAGATTTTAAAAGGGGATGTATTTGACACATGTCTATCCTATGTAGATTGTTCACCAGTCATTTTCAGGCTGAAGCAGTTATCTGATATTACAATACAGGTGGAAAATCTCTATTTGACACTTATTTAATGTTTATTTCTGGATTACAGGCTGCATCACTTATCTAATCATACAGTACTAGCAGAATCTTTCTTCTAGGCTTATTTGAACTTTATTAATATGTGACTACACTGAACTCTTTTACAAGCTGTCTCACTTATATTCTATAACAATTCCATCAAAATAATTACTAACCTGCCTGGTGGCGCAACCGCATCAGCCTATCAGCATAGGCTCGACGATTCATAGAATGGACACCTGCAGCTGTGATATAAATGAAGTAATATTGGAACATACATCTCCATAATATAGGCTAAGATAAATTTCTTACATACTTAATTACATGGATACTTACTCAGTAGTGGGGCGTTGGGCATTTACCGGGCCTCCTGGATCCAACGGTTCAGTTGGTCCTGCTTACGTCTCTTCAGGTCTGCATGGTGATGATGGACCTGTTCACCAGTCCTTGGTATGCCTGTGGCACTGGTGAGATCATGTGCCAACCGGTTCCATACCTCTGCCTTGTATGAACCCCAGGGAACCTGGCCCTGCATGAGTTGAGCCTCATGATCATGGACTAGGAGCCAAACCATATATTTGGACTCCTCAACACCCCACCTCTGTGCTCGGAAGCGACTGCCCTCTCCTACACCTGCCATCCTGACTGCAAATGGGTTCCACAATCAGTTATGCTGTGTATTCCCGCCTATGGGGCTTATATATGCCTGTTTTCCCACACTTATCTGTGATTAGCCATTTTGGACATATATCAGCTTATAAAACCTGCTTTGTCATGCTTCTATTTCCATTCATTCCTATATATAAGCTAATACTGCATTGCTCAGTACAACTGTCATGGCTTAGTGGTTTAGTAGTTTGACTATGGTACACAGTGTCCTGGGTTTGAGCCTAGCCATTGTTTTTTGTTTTATTTTACTACTGTCTAGACAGGCTAGGACGTGTGTCTGTGTACAGGCAGTTTTGATACAGCTTGCTCAATGTTGCCCGTCGGTAAGCCGGTTGGCACACTGCACAGCTCCGCGCAAATGGCTTACGCTGGGTACTGCTTTATTTGGCTATGAGCACACATATTACGCTGTGTGAAGTGTTGCTCAGCTACGGACACACATTTTAAGTGTGTTAAAGTGCTGCTCAACTCCAAGCACTCATATTACACATGTTAAACCGCTGCTCACCTGCTAGCAGTTATACTCAGCTTGTGAGAGCGCTGCTCAGCTATGGGCACTTATGACATTTTTTTTTTATTTTATTGTCTCAGATTTCTTCAAAAATACATGGCCCATTTCATTACATTTTACTTAAATCATAGTTATGTATATATATACATATATCTATATATATATATATATATATATATATATATATATATATATATATATATATATACATATATACATATATGTCAGGGGATTGTTTCATGCTTATTTAACTAAATATAGAAAATGATGTTGTGGGGGCTCAAACCATGACTACCTCCTCTTTGGCCAACGTCTCTACTGCTACGCTATTGCTACTTGGCTTAATTTGCATATTTAGATCTTATATGCTTTTCAATGACTGCTAACTGTGGCTGAGCAGAGGGCATACCCGCGCAACCGAGCGCAACTACGGGAAAACATTTTTGAAATTATAAAAAAAAAATTAAACTGCTATTTTTACGTTTTACATTACAGTTGGGTTTATAGTGTGTGGGGGGCATGTGTGGTGTTGTGTTTCTTGACATTTCCGTGGACTCGCTCATGGGAGGTTACTTTCAGGACTCTGACTCTTCTGGGGGCGTGTCCCTTTGCATAACTCGCCATTCGGACACGCACCCTACTTTCCTACATGGTCCGTGTTAGCCTAGGGTGTGATTCAGCATGCCCTCATGCATATGCATGGCATGCTGATGTCATACCGTTTAACTGCAGCCTCCGTGTAAGACATGTTAACTCTTACATGGAGGCTTCGTGAATCCTGCCCAGTGTATGACAGTAGTGTTGCAGAGACTAAGAAAGGATGCACTAAAATGATCTCCTGGAAGCTGGAAGGGGGGAGCAAGAAATTCATAGTCAATGAACTACTAGATGTTGCAAATTATGAAGACAGTGTCTGGATGTTCACTGACAGAGGAGAACAAGAAGAAAAACACATAAATGTTGAGACTTTAATCTCTTGACAGTCAAAAGGGAAATTCACACATCATGAATGGGATGGGAAAAGAAAAGGGAAGGGAATCCAATCTGATTGAAAGCAGCCACAAAATCAAAGTGGGATTCAGTGTGTGTGTGTGTGGGGGGGGGCATTCTGTACTTAGTCCTCAATGAATGAAGTATTGCAAATAGGCAAAGAGACCAGCAGAGCACTAAGTCAAAATATCATAATGGGTTTTCCAATGCTTGCAAAGATGCTGAGAAAAGTAAATATGTGAGACACAAGTGAGGTAAGTTTTGTTGTTTTATAAAACACAGTGAGAAATATTATGGGTATGTGACAGTCAATTATGTTACTGCAATAAATAGTGGGATAATAAAAAGAGTGCAACAGAGAAGGAATAGAGTGATTAGGGATGAGCCAAAAATGAATTATTTGGATATACCTTAGATTTAGGATCCCTTTGAAAAAATGTTCTAATGCCTTGAGCTATAGACTGGGAAGACATGTCAACCTATATTTCTAAGTTCAGTATTTAAATAGGAACAAAGGGGAATGATGTCAGAATGGGACAGGGAGGTAAGTGTGAACAGGGAGAAAACAGTAAATGGGAATATGACCAGAGCAGTACTGGCAAAGAATTCTGTGGACTTCATGGAAATAAAGAACGTGTTCCTGATTGTCTTCTTTCCTGGGACATGGAAGGACTGTTGTAGAGCTCATGAATTACTGGCTAAATTTGTGGATCCCTTTAAACCATTCTCATGATACTGACCTGATGATGCATATGACAATTCCCTAGTATAAGAATGAGAATATAGAAGGAAGGTCAACAAATATAGAACCATTATTTTTATTTCTGTAACGGGAAACGTTTATGGAATAGATGGATATCTTAAAGGCCATGCTAATGGTCAACATCCAAGTTTCTGTGCTGAGACTTCTCCTGCTTGTCATATACTTTTCTGAAGTAAAAGACAATACCAAAGGGATATGGCTGACTAAGTCTGCAGATGACTACAAGCTAGATGTAGCCGTTAAATCCCCAAATGACTTAGCCATTCTGCAGGAAGGTTTTTCCCAAGTAATAACTGGTGACAAAATCGTGGACTGAAACTAAATGCCAAAACATGCATTACTGTATCCTTTGAGAAGTCATAAACTCCATCAAACCACTACATTGACAATATGTCTTTAAGAGTTGACCTAGCTGTTTGGGATCATATGTGGACAGTGACCTAACTTTTGACCAACATGTGTCCATTGTTTTAAGAAAGTCCTTGTATATTGCACAGCTTAAAAACAAATGGCTTGTGCCTAGATCTAGGGATGTCATTTTCCAACTTTGGTGAGCCTTCATTAGGACAGTTATAAATTATAATGCCCCCTTTGGCATGTACCTGTCCAGACACGTGCAACAACTGGATCTCCCACAGAGACACCTTACAAAAGGTATACAAGGCCTAAACAACATGTCCTACATGGACCATCTCAAAGCCTGCAACTATACTCAGTATCCTAGAGACTGCCAAGAGACCTGTGTCTGGCATACAAGGCATCCTCCCATCCAATACTGATTGATTTATTGCACATCAGCACATCAAATGGCATTAGAAATACTTGGTCTAGGGATCTAAACCTCTTCTACAACATCAACAGAATGGATTAAAAAGACAGATATAGCTAACAGATGATACCACTGCTCTGGAACAGACTTGCCATCCACATAAAACAAAGTTCATCCCCGTCCATATTCAAATACAACATGAATCTATGGAAGAGAAACAGAAAATTTACCGAGGACTGCCCTCTGTACTGCTAAAGGACTGATGTAGCTCTTAAATTCTATATTCCATGCATGGGTCTCTTCTCAAGTCTGATCTATGATATGATCACAGTTATTCTCATTAAGGGAAATATATACTTATTGACCATGAGAAGGGTAAGGCCAATCTCCAACCAAATGGGATAGGTTAATTTGAGCGCAAAAAAGAGAAAGTGACTAAGCTTAAAATGGTCCACAATGGAAGCTAATTTAGTACTTTTCTATGAACCTATAAACTTACGAAAAGCATTGGTAGAGAAATAACTATATGACTGACTAAAACCAAAGAGTTGCATTCAGGAAGTAAATGCTTGGCGAATATCCAATAATAAATGGGGTGTTTTGCTCAATTGAGTATTATTCTTTGCATTTTGTAGAATATGTGTTTCTGCATTGTACTGCATCAGAATATCAGCTAACCATACTGACATTGTTGGAGTGGTCAGGTATAGAGCAACAAGCCTTCAGCATAAGCTATGGAGACTAACAGTGTTTGAAAATGGGCAACAGCAAGGCTGAAATGCAAAACTATGCAGTGCCATTAAATGTGGTCCGAGAAAATGTATAGGAACATATATGATATAAGATGTAAGACAAGGGGTCGCAGAAAGAAGAGAAGGTGCTAAATGATCAGGATGTCGAGTCACTGAGGACATTCCCCCAGATTCTCAAAAGCTTGCACGGAGTGCAAGATGAGTGCAGGCAATATGTCTGCCGTGCGATCCAGGAACAGCCTGGAGGGGCGTGCATAAGAGCTCCAGCACTAATACTGCATGGCCTAAGCCCTGGTATGAAATCACCTCATTTGCAGGAGAAATCCATGAAAATGAGGTGATTTTGCAATCCAGGAAGCTTGAAATAGTCCGTACAAGACTAGTGCTCTCTGCAGAAATGTACTCAGTTAGTAACCAAGTATATTTCTGAAAATTCCAAAACAGAGCTATGACAGCTCTGAATAAAGACTGCATATTATTGAGGAAGCATGCCAATGGCCAAGTAGATGGCCATTGACACTGCAAACTGTTTAAAAAAAATAAAACAAACTTTATTTTTTTTTCGCCGATCTCGGCTGTTTAAGCATAGGTCAGTGGCGCGCAAATGGGATCGGGTGGGGGGGGGATAATAAAATAAACTGAAAATGAGCATTCTAACAAAAATCAGTATTCTGCCATGCAAGTGAATGGCAGGAAAAAGACAACTTGGCCAGTGAGTAGTGGTTGTTAAGGTGGGAGGCTCAGTGTGGGACATGTAACTATGCATTAGTACGCAATCCTATGCAAGTGAGGGAAAGGTTAGTGAATCCCAGATTTTCCCTGGGTGTGAGGCAGGTCCCAAGAGTGTAAGAGTATAAATAGCTGGGTGCAAGACTAGGATATAGGTGACATCATGGGGGAGTGTGTCAGGCATACTGTAAGTGAATTGAAGCCCTGTGGCTCGGGACTGCTCCTAGCTTAGCACAGCTAAGCTAGAGATGTGTCCAAATTGCCTAACACTCTTTACAAAGTGTAAGCGGGTGTGCGCACTGCTCACTGGGTCTTACAGGAAGAAAAAGGAAGTTAAACCAGGAAATAGCAGCCTTGTGCACATTTGAGCACTCCGTTTGTGCGGCGAGCACACAGGCATAAACTGGGAGGCAATGGGAAGGGAAAACAGCAGTAGGAAGGTAATCAAGGAGAACTAGCTTATTTGACAGGTGAAATGTATCAGAAACAGCCAATTACAAAGGCAGCAGCCCAACCCAGGGGGGACAAACCACTATAAACTATGCAGACACCTGTCTCCTTGTTTTTCCCAAAACATCTGCACCACCATTGTATACAGACAGGGAAATTTTACAAAATGAAAGCAAGAGAAAAAATGTTAGGGACTGCTTTTGCTATCATAAACCAACATGTGCAAGAGGCTGAGGGTGGCAAGGATGTGAATGCTGCTGAGCAACTCACAGTGAGGAAAAGGAGAAGAGTGTACAGACCCAGGGTAACCTACCAAGGGCTACATAAGCTGGAGATAGTGGAGTGTTATAGGGTGGACAGGGACCTCCAACAGCAAATTGTTGAGCTGTGCCGGCCACGCCTCACACACATAACTAACAGAGGAGAACCTATCCCTAGTGGATACCAAGGTATGTGTAGGCCTAAGAATACTAGCCACAGGCACCTTCCAAAGGCCAACTGGGGATATGATGGGGATTTCACAGGCATCTGCATCCGGGTTATTCCACCAGTTCCTGGATGCCATGTCAGCACATGTCTGTGAGCACGTATATTTCCCCATCACCCGTGAGGCGTTGGTCAGCAATATGTGTCTCTTCCACCAAATAGCAGAATACCCTGAGACAGTGGGTTCAATAGACTACATGCACATATGAATTAAAGCACCACTAGGTGAGCAGGGTAGGGTCTACATCAACCACAAGGGCTTCCCCTCCATCAACTGCCAGGTGCGATGCCCAGGGCATAATAATGAATGTGTGTGCTGGCTGCCCTGGAAGCTACCACGATTCCCACATCTGGCATCTGACATGGCTGTACCAGACATTTGCCAATGGGGACATCCCACATGGTCACCTAATGGGTGATGCTGGATACGCACTGTAGCCATGGCTGGTGACACCCATCAGAAATGCACACACACTCGAACAAGAGCTCCATAATTAGGCACACGCACAAACATGAATCATAATAGAGCTTGTGTTTGGGATGCTCAAGTCATGGTTCTGGTGCCTGGACACATCCAGTGGAGCCTTGCAGTACTCACCAACTACATGTACCCAAATTGTCCTTGTATGTGCCATGCTACACAATATGGTCCTGCAGAAACAGCTGCAGCAGGAACAGCATGGGGCAGGGCCACATAGCCCCCCCCCACCAGTGCCAAGACTTGCACAGGCACAGAGTGACTCGGAGGAGGAGGAACAACTTAAGCCTGCCCCAGTAGGCAGAAGGAGGCGTGCTCAGTATGCCCTGGCCTTGGCAAAGAGACAAGGCATAGCACATGCACTGACACAGTAGGGACCCAGGGAATGACACCTCTCTCCGACTCGCACATACAGTAAAAGGGATGCCAAACATGACACTACCTGTGCTCAACCATGTACAGGGAGTGTACTATGTGCATCCGACATAGGCAGCCCTGCAGCACCACCCTCAATACTGGGACACCACCAAGGTATGTGACTCACACATGCCAGTCGGGGGGGGGGGCACATACGCAACAACAGTCACAGCCAGCAGGATAGGTGTAGACAAGCACAAACAAATGCTGTACTATGGCCTCTGAATGAGCCCTATGGGTAACCCCTCCCCCAGGCCTACACAGACAGACTACAGCAGACCAGGCAGTTGGATGTAAGTTGTGAAGTCTAGGAAGTCAAAAACTAATATGTAGGTAGTGAAAGCTAAGATCTGTAGTACACTGGTATGCCTCTTGCCAGCATGATAGGTAAGTCCACAGACTGAAATGGTGTACCTGACATACTGGTATAGTCCTAGCAAATGAGTAAACATGTCAGTTGTGCCACACCATCCTACTTACACTAATAGTAACAGTCAGGTTCCCCCCCACCCCTGTGTAGAAATGTAGAAACAGTCAGGTGCCCCCCCTGTGACGCAGAAATGTAGCAACAGTCAATGCCAAATGACCGATGTATACCCTGCAGACACAGCATGCCACCTGTCGGTGTACAACACAAAGGTCAGCACCGCAGTACAAACTACCTGGACATGATCCACACATGCAGTATAGATGGCCATATTGGGCATGCTCACACACTTAAACACATGAAGGCCATATCTGCAAACACCAGCGGACCAAACATATCTGGCAGTTGCAGTTCTTATTGCAGACACGTCAGTATGCACCACTCCTGCCTTGGACACACAGTGGATGGGAATACAGACATATATGTAAGGACAACACACTATAATAAGCCAAAGGTAGATGGACATAGATGTGTGGAAGAGGGTGACTGTGACAAGGAGCCATCTGGGCCTTTCCCACCCAGCAAACAGCCAAAGTGCCCTGAACACATGCGGTGCAGGTGTCACTCACTGCAGATACTAGCCACCTGTATCTGTCAGTATGACAGACTATATGGTGCACGTGGCAGCTGTGCAACATGACTGTACAAGGAAATAGTCACCTAGTAGGTGTATACACGTACCTGTGGCATATGACCCCGTGTGTGCCTGCATGTGGCATGACAACCCCTACATTAATGGGTCATGGCCCATGCACACACCACCCTTCCCATAGCAGTATCATGACAAGCCTGCTGAGGTCATCCAATGTGAAATACACCTCTGGGAGAGCTGTAGCTCAGTAATCCCCATGGGGCGTCCCATAACTGTGTACTGCTGTAGTGATAAACTAGTTAGGTAGTAGTTCTAACCCCAGACTTGGCAACTGTGTGAGTGTGTGTTTGTGTGTGTGTCTCTTTGTCTCTGACTGTGTAGAGAGAAATGCTTTTTAGGCTACTCACACTCCGTACAATTCATATACTCACCTTTGACAAGGTTGCTGATGTCACTCACCTAGCAATACACCTCTGGGAATATGATAGCCCAGTAATGTCTGTAGCACGTCCTGCAACTGCTGTAGTGTGATAAAGTAGTTAGGTAGGTGTTCTAACACCAGACTTGGCAACTGTGTGTTGGTGTGTGAATCTGTGTGTGCGTCTGTCTGAGTAGAAAGCAATGCTTTTTAGGCCACTCACACTCCGTACAATTCACATACTCACCTTTGGCAAGGTTGCTGATGTCACTCACTTAGCAATACACCTCTGGGAATATCTCAGCCTAGTAATCTCCATAGCACGTCCTGTAACTGTGTACTGCTGTAGTGTGATAAAGTAGTTAGGTAGGTGTTCTAACCCTAGACTTGGCTGGTGTGTGAATCTGTGTGTGTGTGTGTGTGTGTGTGTGTGTGTGTGTCTGACTGAGTAAAAAGCAATGCTTTTTAGGCCACTCACACTCCGTACAATTCATATACTCAACTCTGGCAAGGCTGCTGATGTCACTTACCTGGAAATACAACTCTAGAAAAGTAATAGCCTAATAATCCCTGTAGCACGTCCTGTAACCATGTACAGCTGTTGTGTGATAAAGTAGTTAGGTAGGTGTTCTAACCCCAGACTTGACAATTGTGTTTGTGTGTAACTGTGTGTACCTGACTGAATAAAGATCAATGCTTTTTAGGCTACTCACAGTCCATACAACTCATATACTCAACTTTGGCAAGGCTGCTGATGTCACTCACCTAGAAATACACCTCTGGGAAATTCATAACCCAGTAATCTCCATAGCGTGTCCTGTAACTGCATACTGCTGTAGTGTGATAAAGTTGTTAAAGTAGATGTTCCAACCTGAGACTTGGCAACTGTGTGTGTGTGTGTCTCTTTCTGTCTTAGACTGACTAGAGAACAATGCTTTTTAGGGTACTCACAATCCTTAGAATTCATATACTCAACTTTGGCAAGGCCGCTGATGTCACCTACCTAGAAATACACCTCTGGGAAGGTTATGGCTCAGTAATCTCTGTATCATGTCCTGTAACTGTGTACAGCTATAGAGTGATCTAGAACTGTGGTAGGGTTCCATCTAAACCCATGGCAGTTCTGGATGTTTTGTGTGTGTTCCAATGTCTGTGTATGGAGGAATGCATTATAGGTTACACACTCCCAGTACATATCGAATGCCCTACTTTGGCAATCCTGCTGATGTCATTCAATGTGAAATACACCTTTGGGGAAGAATTTTCTAGTAATCCCTGTGGTGTGTCCTATAACAGCTCCATGCTGCAGTGTGATATAGACCTTGGTCAGGGGTTCTATACCCACAAGTCACTTGTGGATGTTTTGTATGTGTCTCACTGTCTGTGTAGGTAGCAATGCATTTTAGGCTAATCGCTCACAGTACATTTGAAATGGCCTTCTTTGGTTATCCTGCTGATGTCATTCAATGTGAAATACACCTTTGGGGAAAAAGTACTTCAGAAATGTCCATGGAGTGTACTATAACTGTGTAGTGCTGTAGTGTCATAAACTAGTTAGTTAGGGATTCAACTCCCAGACATAACAGGTGTGCATATGTGTCTGTAACTCCTATCCTGTGTAGAAGTGTGAGTGTGCGCCACCTGTGGGCAATGTGGAGGGGGGTTTGCTGATTTCTTTTATGGTGGCCCTACTATATATCACAATGTCAACCATACAGGGATAACAGATGTAAATAATCTGAGAGGCTGGGGTGCAAAACCATACCCATACATGTGACATCAAGGCCAGCCACTTATTTGGCTGTGGGGGAGATGCCTATTTGTACAAGACGTACAGAGTGTGGGGCCTCTCAACCCCATTAATGGTGCATGTAGACATATGTGTATTTGTTAATTTGCCGTTGCTATCTACAAATGTATGGCCATATATACCTATATAGAGTTATACATCTGCTAATATATATATATATATATATATATATATATATATATATATATATATATATATATATATATATATATATTTAAAACTATGTCTGTATACACCTACATAGATGTATATCTGCATACACATATGTAATGTGCTGTGTATATGTAGACATATAGGTGTATACACATATATGTGTCAGTTTAGGCATATGCATGTATATATGTGCTTATATATTGATATATATGTATATAGTTTTAGAATTGAGTATATATATATATATATATATATATATATATATATATATATATATATATATATAGATAGATAGATATGTTGCATCTGTTTAGATATTAATATAGGTACAGACACATACAGCTAGATGTTGCTATACATTCTCTGTACTGTTGCATGACTGGAGTGGTTGATATGTTTCTACAAACATCAAATCTCTTTTCACCTGTCATTGCTTAGTGTTAAATCCCTTTGTCTATGGTGTGCAGGGTCCTTGGTTTGAGACTTAAAAGAGCTTTTTATTTTGTTGCTGGGCAGAACACGGCCCATTGGATACACAGTGATTAAGGCACTTTAAAGCAGTTGTAAGCATATTTGCATGGGATTGCATGGAGTTAAGCAATGCCTACACAGGTTAAGCAATTCAGCAGCTAACTGAGGATAAAAAACTGTAACCAGACTTTAGCACTGCTTACCTCCGCGCAAATTCACGTACAACTGCTTAGTGCCTTAATCACTCTGCATCCATCTGCCCTTGTTCTGCCTAGCAACAAAATAAACAACCTTTATTAGGCTTGAACCCAGGACCATGCACACCATAGCTCAAGTGATTTACCTATAAACCATCACAGATATTGATAACTCTGCTGTATTCACAAACATATCATCCAGCTCAGCCATACAACATTACAGAGAATGTATTCCAACATGTAGATGATGTATGTGTGTGAAAATATATTAATGTCTAAACAGATACAACATATTGAAATATGTAAATATATATATATATATATATATATATATATATATATATATATATATATATATACATATATATATATATATATATATATACATATATGTAAGCAAATATATCTATCTATATAGGTATATACAAACATACATCTGTAGATAAAGTTGGAACATAGCAGAAACATATATGTCCACATGCTCCATTAATGGGGTCGACAGGCACAAACAAAATATGCCATACACGAATAGGTATCCCCCCACAGCCAAACATGTCTGCCCTGCAATACACTACCAGCTGTTGCAGATTCCATAACCAGGACCTTACACGGCAAGGGCACAAGATATTAACAGTACTCCACCCCACCTGTATGATGTCAGGCTGATATCAGTAACATTTCATGCAGTACAGTCAGGCTCAAGGCTCATACTGAATCCTGTTTTGCAGTCAACTGTTACTTTTGTTAGCCAGAATCCCGTACTGTTGGACTGTACTTCAGAGATGTAGATGCCAAACAACAGTGGCCCCAGGACTGAACCTTAAGGTACTCCACTTGTCACTTGTCTGGGGATGGATTTGGAGTCAGTTACACCTACAGTTTGGGTTCTGTCAGTAAGCCATGTGGCAAACCAGCAAGTGGCATAGGGATGTATGGCTGGATTAGTATGGTAATCTATGTTTCCAGACTAAGGGATGGTGTTGAAGGGCTTGGCAAGGTCCACATAGGCTTTGTGGACAGCCTTACCTTCTTCAACAGCTATGCAGACTGAGTCAAAGCAGTCAATCATTTCAGGAGACAAAACTGGCTCTCCATGAGCCCAATCTGTGTGGGGTTCAGTGTTTGAGGGTTGCCAATGTCTGTGTTCAATACATCCCTGATAATGCATTCCATGGCCATGTAGATCAGGTTTGTCATACTGATTTGACAGTAGTTCCAGGGATCAAAGGTGGATCCCACTTGTGGAGTGGGATAACTGTAGCTGTGTGCCACTCAGTGGGCACCAGCCCTGATGCGAGGCTATAATTACACATGACAGTTAGGTGAGATGAGATTCCATTTTGTAGTTCATGTAGTACACAGCCCAGGATGTCATCTGGTCCCATGGATGCTGTATTCTTAGTCGTGGGGAGTGCATTTTCTGCCTATGTGGCCATGATTACTGGGCAATGGAACCCTTTACATATTGACATGGGCCATTTTCGCGGTCCGAGGGAGTGAATGTGGCACTAAATCAATCTGCCGGAATATTGGCACATTCCATGGGAGCAGTCTATGTAATGCCATTCTGTTGCAGCTCAGAACACTTCTGAGCATTGCCAGTTAGAATTCAGACATAACTATAGAATGCTGTGTGGTTGTCTGTGGAATCTGTTGTGGTTGTAGTTGCATAATCAGCTTTGGAGGATTCCATGAGGGATCTCAACGTCTTACTGGAGCTGGTAAGGGAGTTGTTTGCATACTTGGATTATCCTTTTTCCTTCAACAGTGTCTACCATCAGTTGTATACTCTGTTAATGGCAGGAGACCACCAGACTGGCTTGATTATTTGGGAGGTAAACGTCATGGTTCAATGTGGGATGTCAGGAATCATGCACACTTGGCTATGCTCATACAGTGCCTTAGTGCAGGATACATCAGTGGAACTGTCAATTCCTGTCTCCATGGGTGTCACAAACATTGTCACTTCTGCCTTGAGTAGCATGGACTTGGCCTTGGAGAAGTCTTCTACATTTTACAGACAATGGTATATACATTCCTTTAACATGTTCAGTTTGATTAGCCTGTGGTGGGATCACTTTGATGGAATTGCAGTTCCATATACTATTGTGATGGCTGAGTGGTTAATTACTGTAACTATATTGTACAGGGTCCTGGGTTCATGACCTGCAAAGGCAGGTTACTTTTGTTCTGGCCAGAATAGCAGTTAATGCATGTAGACTAATTAGGGCAATTTAGGTTAGTCACACTCACTACAATTGAAATGCCCTACTTTGCCAATCCTGCTGATGTCAATCACTGTGAAGTACACCTTTGGGGAAGTAGTACTCCAGCAATTTCTGTGGTGTACACTATAACAGTGTACTGCTGTAGTGTGATATGAAAGTCTGGTAGGGGTTCTATTTTCACACATGGGTGTTGTGGATGCTGTTGTGTCTGTTCCTATGCCTGTGTAGAGAGTGATGCATGCTTGGCTAGTCACACTCACTACAATTCATTTGTTCTACTATGGCAGGCCTGCTGATGTCACTCACTGTAAAATAAACCTTTGGGGAAATAGTACTCCAGCAATCTCTGTGGCACATTCAGCAATGGCTTAGTGTTGTAGTGTCATCACTAGTTAGGTAGGGGTTCTAATCCCAGATGAGACAGGTGTGTGTGTCTTAATGTGCTGATGTATGTCATTCATGTCCTGTATGGTGGTGGTTGTGAGTGTGTAACAACTGGACCCAATGTTGAGTGTGTTTGTACAATTTCTTATATGGTGCTCCTAGCATAAATCACAATATCCACTGTGCAGGGATAACAGATGTGATATCAGTACATAGTCAGTCATGGGTTCAAAACCTGGGACTGGTAGGTGTGTGACATAAACATGCTCACCTTTTACTCTCCCAAGCCATCCTGACTTATCTTTGCCTCTGTCAGCCTCTCTCACCACTCTCTGGTGGATGTGGAGACTTACACCTGTTTTGCTTAGGCAGCAGCATGTGTATTGTCAGCGATGCTCATGATAAGCTCATGGCCTCTGCACAGGTTACAGCCTTCCTCTAGCTGATTGCATGTGGAACAGCTATGGTAACATTCCCATATCCAAGTGCATGAAAACAAACTCCAATATCTAGGAACATCTTGATGGTGCTGGGCCTTTTCATTGACTGTGAGCAGGAACTAGCTCTGTTGTTTGGCAAACAGCATCACAGATGGATTGGGGACGTACCTCTGACAACATACACTGTGGAAACAGGCCAACACACAGGAGGGGGATGTGCCTATCCTGACTACAGACTGTAAGTGTTGCTATACTGCAGTTGGGGTACTATTAGTTTAACAGTGTGTGTGTGTGGATATGGCTGTCCTACATGTTTTAATACTTGTCATGTCAGTGCTGTTTATGATGAATCCCCATCTGTAGGGTCATCTGCAGACTGGGCAGTGTGTGGTGCCTTGTGTTCCTTGTGTTACCCACAGAGCAACCACCAATAACAAAAAACAGATGTGAAGAACAAGAAAAATGGCTCAGGAAAAATGCCAGTGTGCACAAACATGTATTTAATAAAATCAATGTCCTTTAAAAAGCAATATTGTGATGGAAAAAAAGTCCAAAATAAGCCAAAAAACAAGAATCAACAAATTCAAGTATAAAGCGCTTTTCATCTGTTAATATAAACAGACTTCTTCAGGCAAATGCACTCTGTAAGTCAAAGGGAATTTAAATGCAGCACAAGTAGTCACATGACATATGTTACTTAAAGTTAACTCTTTCAGAGTCAGAGCAGTGCTGACTTGCTTTTCACCTTTTAAAGAGAAAGACAATATGCAAAAATCAAGAAAACCTAACAACAAGTAATTTCAGTTAAACGGAGTGGTTCAATGTGTTTCATGCATTGCATTCTAGTTATTTTACACTCTACTTCTCAAAAGCGAGAAGTGTATATGTGTATTTCTGCAAACGAGAAGTGTATATGTGTATTACTACAAACCAGGATGTTACATCAACGAGCATTAACATATAAAAGCATACAAATGCTAATGTTGAATGTGTTGTCAGTGCCTGTGTGTGTGAAGTACTGAACAGGGCTACAGTTATGTCCCAGATGTATAATAAGTCTAAATATTGAATGGGTGCCCATACGTATACGCTATCGCACTACATCCCCCCCAAAAAAAAAACAATGTATTAAACCGTATGTACGGTGTGTATTTAATAACCTGTCCTGTCAGAACAGGGTTAGACACTTATTAAAACAATGTCATTGAACACTTTCCACTGTATGTCACCTTATCAGCTTACATGTTTGTAGGGGCAAACAGACACATGTCCCACACCACAAACATCCATTGGACCACACTGTGTAATGGCCCAGTATATGTAGGGTTGTTGTGTGAGTGGCTCATATGAGGATGGTGTACATCAGATAGTCCATATACTGTGATAGTGTGCTAGCTTACCATATGTGGCTGTGTCTGTGTTCACATTGGTTGTAGTTATGTACTTTCACACAGATGTCTGTTACTCTGTGATGCGACATGCCTGTAGAGCCTGTTATCTATGCAGGTACATGTGTATTCCCACATAGGAGATGTAGCCCAGTCCTGAGCCAGTCTGCCTGTAGCCTGCACTGTGCTTTGTTACATGCCTAGCAGCTTACTGTATTTATCCAGTGAGATGTCATGTCCAGATACTTGCCAGATGTACTGCTGACTGGCCACCATGACAGTCATGTATGTCAGACAAAGCAGTAGGATGCTGTTCAGATGTATGTCAGTAACTAGTGGATAGTATGTGGCCATGACACCTCTGTACCAGTGGTTATTATGTGTCAGGACAGACACGGGTGTATCAATGCATAACCTATGGTGGAAAGAGTATACCAGTATGTACATGTTATACCCATCTACATGGCTGGTAACATCCACATTGACAGGCCTGGTCCACATGTCTTGCATGAAGGGGGTCTGTGTGTACCCCTGGACTGACCCGAGTATGTCAGACTGTCCACATATATTGGCCATATCACAGCTGTAGTCCACAGGGGTGTTAATGTGCTAGGAGTGGTACTGTACTATGATGACCATAGGATGTCTGTAAGTAGACAATGGTGCACATGTTAACAGCAAATGTGGCCTCCCAAACACACTATTTCTATGAAGACAATCCCTATTACAGCAGTAATAGTCTACAAATATACAGAGAGGTTGGGACTATTGGGGCTGAGGTAGGCCTCCACTCCATGTGCAGTACATATGGTGAACATATATGTATAAATAAGTATACCTATATCCATATAGATATGTACACATATACATATCTTGCTTACTGCATGACAACAGTTTTAAACATATGTGCCTGTGTTCCAGCCTTTGTCCTCCACCTACTTACCAGGCTTTGCACATATGCCATGTTGCCAGGGGTTGTTATGTAGTGGGCTGTGTGTATGTCATGCTGTCATTACTGCCATCACTCCACTGCTGTTGTGTCCCCCACACATACTGGGAGGTTGGGGCCATATATGTATGGGCTTCACCTACACAATACATGTGTGATTTAATGCACTCCAGAGGCCAGTGTATGTCACAGTGGTATATGGCCCAGTATTAGTGAGTGTAGGGGGCATGCACCATGACTATCCTAGGCTGTCACAACATGTGTGGGTATCTGGGATAGACTGACTTAAGGTATCTTGATGTACTTTACCATACAATCCACCTTGGTTAAATGCAGGCCTACTGCCTCTTTCCATACGGGATGGTCTGTTTGTTAGTGTGATTGTGATGGTGTCAGGTATGCCTTGATATGTGACAGACACATCCCATTGTGTCATCTGGGGTCTGTCCCCCCTAGGGATTGTGTACAGAGTGAAGCTAGAGGCTGTTGACTTATACATCTACATTACGTACTGGTACTTGTCTGGTATGTTATGGCCCAGTCTGTCATTACTAATGTACTACTTGGAGGCCTCAGCCTGGACAGCAACATATGTCAACCTTTCCAGACTACTGTCTTAGTATAACTGTTTCACAGTTGCATTACACTGATCATTTTGATGTCAGTGTCTAAACAGCTATATGACATGGCATATACAACTGTCATAGTACACAATTAAAGCTTTCACATTAATTTATGCACACCTGTGTGTGGTGTTATACCCTTTGATATCTCTGTGGGTATATGTTGCAGGCTACGAATGCCATTAGTATGGGTGGCTCATACAGTTTTCAGTTGGTAAGGTGGTGGCTGTAGGAGTACTGGCTGCTCCATATTGTGTGCATGTACTACATATGTATATTACTGTACAAATCTGTGTGTGTGTATGTGTAGTCACATATATATCTATATCTATGGATATATATATATATATATATATATATATATATATATATATATATATATATATATATATATATATATATATATATATATATACACACACACACACCTGTATATGCATATATGTGTCTGTGTATATGTATCCTAGGGATGGCCATGCCATGACTGGTCCTGGTTATGGGATCTGCAACACTTGGTACTGTATTACAGGGGGGGGGGTCGTGCTTGGCTGGGGGGGTATACCTATATGTAACAGATGTATATTGTGTGAGGCCTCTCCACCCCATTAACGTTGCATGAGGACATATGTTTTATTTCCCCATTATCTACAGATGTATGTCCGTATATACCTATGTATGTATGTATATATATATATATATATATATATATATATATATATATATATATATATATATATATATATATATATATATATATATATATATATATATATATATATATATATATATATATATATATATATATATATATATATATATATATATATATATATATATATATATATATATATATATATATATATATATATATATATATATATATATGTCTCTGCTGACATAATTATATAACCTGCCATACATATTTAGATGTAGACGTGGACATATATATCTATAAATGTAGGCATTTGCATGTTTATATGTTCATAAATATTTATATGTGTCTATATATATATATAAATATATACACACATATATATATATATATATATATATATATATATATATACACACACACACACATATATCAATATGTTGTGACCGTTTAGACATTAATATATTTACTCACATACATACATCTACATGTTGGAATACATTCTCTGTACAGTTGAATGACTGGGCTGGATGATATGTTTGTGAATACATCAAGGACATGTATATCTGAGATGACTTAGTGGTAAATCACTTTGGCTATGGTATGCAGGGTTTTGGGTTTGATCTTACCAGAGGCTGCTTATTTTGTTGCTAGGCAGAAGAAGGGACGTTGGATACTGTGTGATTAAGTCACTTTTGAGCAGTTGTAAGCTGGTTTGCGTGATGGTAAGCACTGCCAACCTCCGCTTATGTTGTCTTACAGTCAGTTAGCTTCAGATTTCCCAACCTGTGTAGGCATAGCTTACCCTCGTGCAAACCCACACAAACCCACTTACCGCTGCTTACCAGTGCTTACTGCCGCTTACCCCTGCACTAATTTCTTTAAAAGAAAAGAAAAAGAGGTTGATAGGAAAGTGGTGAAACATGGGGCACAAAGAGGGAAAGACAGCAGGGAAAATAGCTAGGCATGTGCAGAAAGGCTATAGGAAAAGTCCATAGCTGCCCATTTCTTCTACAGCAACAGCTGTGCATATACACTACAGGTACTTTTGGACCCTCAAACCCCTGGGAGAGGGGTGAGGACAACTTATATTCATTTTGATGCCAATTAGACCAGATTACATGTGTCCAGTGGACACGTGTACAAAATGGACAGCTATGTATGGGACAAGATTATTTTGTGGGAGCAGATTGCCCTTTTTTTTTCAGGTGAGAGTGGGATGTTGGCGAAGGGTAGTAGGTATATTTGGGGAGGGAGGTTGGGTAGGTTAACAGACAAGACACACAAGATGCATACAGGGCCAGTATATGACACACATGGGGGGTTAATACCTTGGACAGGGAGGGGTGTTTGGAAGTCACGAGCCCATGAGCCCCAACTGGAAATGGTAAGACTGAGGTCCCCACCCATGGGCAGTCACCACTGCACCTTCATAACCCAGAAGGTGGCTCTGCTGGGGACTGTGTAGGAGAGGCAGGCTCACCCTCTAATAGTGCCACTCAGCCCTCAAGCTGACATAGCTGCTCTTGATACTCCAGATCGAGCTTCCTGCGCACCATGTCCCAAACCTGTTGATGGGTGACAGGTTCCCCTCCGCTCCCACTCCGAGGGGGGGGTGAGCCCCATCCCCTGCAGCGGTTCCTCCGGAAGGTGGTGCAGGGCCCACGGAGGGGGAGGTCTCAGGCTGGGCCCCAGATGTGCTGGTTCCCAGTGCCATGTCCAGCTGAGGTGGGACAGGCAGGTCTACTGGGACTGGCCTTCCCATACAAGCTGTGTTGTTGCAGGTTTAGGGCAGATATGGGTTAGTAACAGTCAACAGCATTCAGGATTAGTTATAACAGCATGCATAGGTATTCCCATTAGCCCAACAAACCAGATTTAACACAGTTTCAGAGCAAGCAGAACACATGCATATATGGAACAACAGTGGCCATTACAGAAGCATGCAGGTTTCATTGATGGCAACAGGCCATCAATATGGGTGTGTTTTAACATGGCACAGGCACAGAATCAAATGTGAATATTTATTAACCATTAGGACATATGTCCCAAAAATGTTTGGAGTGTACACATACCAATTGAGGAGTGCCATTGGGTTATTATGCTCATATGGTAGGGGTGAGAGAGAGGATTCAATTAACAACTAATATATCCTTGTAGTTTTCACAACATTCTTAGTCACTGCAGTGATCTTTCCCTTACATGAATTATTACACTACACAGTGGTCTTATATTGTACACTGGTATGTTTATAGATTATTATATATGTGACCTGTGAATAAAATACAGGTGTGACAGGCTCCAGGTGTTAATGCAACATATGTTGAGGATTGCTGTCATACACACTGGGTGAGGTGCAAGAATGACAGGTTTGTTTTCATATACATTCTCTGACTATGCACATGCTCGACTATCAGTTATATGTTATTGACAGCTGCCTATATTTCTTGGATCATCACACTGAAATTTCAGGGGAACAGGATACCAAACTGATGATATGGGCCATATATCTAGACATGCTGGACAGATTGGAACAGTTGTGGGGTATTAATATGCATACAGCTTACAATTTGAACATTCAAGCAATTACTGTACAGTTGCTGGGTGTAATTATGCATACAACTTTCTATCTGAACATTGTATCCCACTCTGTAGGGTTGTGGGGTATGATTATGCATACAACTTAGGAGCACTCCCAGGAGTCAAACCCCTGCTGTGTGTGACAAAATAATTATTGCTAACATCACAGTACATTGTGCTATCAGAGAACTGATGTACACCTTTTGACTGTTTTCTATCTAGGTCTCCCTAACTTGTATGATATGTCTGACATCTTGGCACTTCCAACATTGTTATGCAGAACTTCATACCCATTTTATCTGCATACCATGGTGTGGGTGACACTGCTTAAGATACAACAGTACTATTTATAGTATGGAACAGATCACAAACATATGAGAGAAGAGTGAACAGAAGCACTGCAGGGGTTATACCTTTATTCACAGCCTATTAACACATTTATTTCTACTGGTACAACACTTTCTAAGGCTCTTATAATCTTTACTATAACAGACAGCCCTCTCCTCCTCCCAACAAATACAAATATATGCGAGAGATGCAACTGTATAGCCAAACTGGAGGCTGAGCTCTCTCAATTCAGTACTGGCAAGACCAGTCAGGAGGAGAAGGTAACCATGCACACCACAAACCCAGTCTCACATAGAACTATCACAACTGCAAACCAAACACATAAACACACAAAAACATACTCGGAGGCGCTGATTAAAAATCTACCAAAACAACAGAGGCCTCCAAAGCAGACACCCAAGCAACCGTCACCTCAAGACATAGCACATGCAACACATAGTTCACAAAGTCAGTGTGCTAAACAGTCACAGCCCTTAAGGCCAAACAACATGCCAGACACACTTATAATAGATGACTCCATAGTCAGACACACTGAAGTCCCGCTCACCAGAATGAACAAGGAAAATGTCACAGTAAGCTGCCTGTCGGGAGCTAGAATCTGCCACATAACACAAGCATTCAGGTCACTCCACAGCAAGTACAAATATGACTCAGTCATTGTACATGCCGGTGTGAACGACCTGAGACGTACCTCCCTGGACTACATGAAAAGAGACGTAGAGGAGCTCTCTGATTATGTAGCCCAGGCCGGTATGACCTAGACCCTGAGCAGCATCTTACCCTCACCAAGAATGATGCCACAGTACAAAGACAAAATGATCAGTTTTAACAATTGGCTTAATTACTGGTGTCATTCTAAGGGGATCCAATGTCTGTCTGCTTGGAATGACATGCTTGACAAGCCACGCTGCTTCGCAAGGGATGGCTTGCACCTGTCACCCCTGGGCTTCCAGATATTGGCCAAGACTCTTGCCACCCCCATAGTGTCTTTTTTAGGCAAGGCTCAAATGACAAACCTACCTCCCTAGAAAACACAAGTGGAAAACAACTAAGGGTAATGCTGCTCAATGCCAGAAGTCTAAACCTCAAGATGCATGCCCTCAAAGCCCTCCTCAGTATGGAGAACATCGATGTCTGTGCAGTGACTGAAACCTGATTCAAGGCTTCTGAGAGCACCCCAGCACTATCAGGTTTTACCTCATATCATGCTTTCCGGCCCCAAAACTTGGACCGAACCACAAAAGGAGGGGGAGTATCCATATTCATCAAAGATAACCACACCTCCAGGTTAGTGGCAACGCACGAAGCATCGGAGACCATCCAGGTGCAACTAACCATAGGCAAAACTGCCTTACAGTTTGTAGCATGCTACAGACCACCCTCTCAAACTCAAGAACCCCACACAGCCTTCCTGAAGACACTGGAGAGTATGAATGTCTCTCCAAATACCATCATATTGGGAGACTTCAACTACCCAAACATAGACTGGGAACATTACTCAAGCCCCAACACCCTAGCCCAAAGGTTCCTAGAATTCATAAACTCAAATGTAATGGAACAACTAGTCACCATTCCCACAAGAGGAGACAATATACTAGATCTGATCATCACAAACATTGGGATAAAATGCTCCACACCGGAAGTATATCCCTCTTTGGTAAGATCAGACCATAAATTAATCTCACTGGAAATCCACATCCTGCCCCCACCCCCTGCACAAAAGACCACAGTGAAGAACTTCTCAAAATCCAACTTCACACTTCTTAAGACTGAAGTGGTATCCTTCAAGGCTCCTAGGCCAGTGGAAACCACAACCCACACTGCTGAATCCTTTGCAAATGCCTTCTACGGGCACCTTCAAGAATGCATGGATCATGCAATCCCAAGTAAAACCAAGACCCATTGCCCCAAAGGCATGCGCCCAGTCTGGTGGACCTCAGCCATAAACAAACTTTACAACAGGAGGAGGAAGCTACTACATGACAGAGCAAAATCCCTAAAAGGGAAGGCATCTCTGATCAGTATTAGCAAAAAACTACGATCACTCATAAAATCATCCAAGGCCAACTTTGAGAGAAAAATCGCAAAAGACACAAAAGACAATCACAAGGCCTTCTTTAGCTATGTTAGAAAGCTGGGTGGGAACTCCCAGATATGCTCAGAGTTAGTCCAAAATGACACAAAATACACTGAACCCACTGACATTGCCAACATTCTGGCAGACAGGTTCAGTGCAAATTTCTCCTCCCCTCCCCCAAAAGGAGAAATAACTATCCCAGCAGAGTGTAGCCTCCCTAACATCTCAGATGCCCAGGTGAGAGTCGCCCTCTCTAAAGCTAAGAACACAGCATCAATGGGACTGGACGGTGTCCCGGGCTGTGTGCTACATGAACTCCAAGAGGAACTAAACCCACACATAAGGCTGCTGTTTAATCTTAGCCTTACTACAGGATACGTACCCAAAGAGTGGCGTACGGCAACAGTGGTCCCACTTCACAAAGGCGGTGCTTCTATGGACCCTGGAAATTACCGCCCCATAAGCTTGACGAGCCTGGTCTGCAAAGCTATGGAGAGGATCATTATGGAACTCATAAACAAAGACATTGGGGACCTACATACATTGGATCCTACCCAATTTGGCTTTGTCAAGGGCAGATCCTGCCTTTTAAACTTGGTCGACTTTTTTGAAACAGTCACTAAGGCCATTGATGAGGGTAAGGCTGTTCACACAGCCTACCTTGACCTTGCAAAAGCCTTTGACACAATACCCCACTCGGGCATCATAGACAAACTCACCAGCTTAAATGTAAACCCATATGTCACAAGATGGGTTGCAAACTGGCTCAAGGACAGAACCCACAGGGTCAGAGTTGCTGTAGCTATGTCAAACTCTAAGCCAGCCACAAGCGGTGTCCCACAGGGCTCAGTCCTGGGACCCCTCTTGTTCGGCATTTATTTTTCCGAGGTACAGGCAAACATAGGAGGATTGTGGCTGACAATGTTCGCAGATGACTGCAAACTGGGCGCCATAATTGATACTCCAGCGGACACAAACATCCTTCAGATAGGCCTCATAGAAATGGATAATTGGTGCCAGAGCCATGGCCTTAAGCTGAACGCCAAAAAATGTATAGTCATACCCTTTGGGAAAAACAAGGTACCCACAAATTACCACATAGGTGGTAATCCATTAAGTACAGAAGAGGTAATCAGGGACCTAGGGACTCAGGTTGACAGTAACCTCTCATTTGACACTCACATTGCCAAAGTGGTTAGGAAGACCTTCTATATTGCCCACCTTATCATGAAGGGTTTCACATCTAGATCAAGAGAGGTCATTGTGCCCCTGTACTCTTCTCTTATCAGGCCAATGATTGAGTACAATGCCCCATTTGGGATGTATCTTACCCGACACCTGCAGCAGTGGAAAGACCCCAAAAGTTTCTCACAAGAGGATAAAGGGTCTTAAACATATGTCATATGCTGCCCGACTGAAAAAACTCCAGCTCTATTCAGTTGCATACCGCCTACTCAGAGGTGATCTGTGCCTGACGTACAAGGCCATGTCCAATCCAGAATTAATGGACATGCTCCACCTCAGAAAATCCAAATCCATCAGAGCCACGAGAGCAAGAGACTTAAACCTCAACACAGAAATAAATAGGACATGCTGGAGGGACAGATTCATAACCCAGAGGCTCCCTACACTCTGGAACAGAATCCCAATCCATGTTAGGCAGAGCCCCTCACTAACTCTATTCAAGAGAAATCTTGACGAGTGGATGGGAGATCGTAGGTTTACCCCAGGGGTCATCTCTGTGTCACTACTAGACAGAGGCACAGTAAACTAAACCCTAAAAGGGCGTAGTATTCTCATCCTAAGGGGTGGTGATAGCCACACACACTCTGGCTAGGCTTATAAATGCCCTAGGGCAGATAGCCTAGTACGAACCTATGAACCTATGAATCTAAGTACATGTAGACTGATTACTAACCTGCCTCATGACACAGCCTTTGCAGCCTTGCATCATGGGCTTGCTGGTTCGCAGCCCGCTCATCTGCAGCTGTCAGAGAAATGCATTGATATTTAGCCATACCTATCCATAGTATACACAAGCTAGGCAATTATTTACTACTTAGTAGAATGTGTACTTACTCAGTACTGGGGCATTGGCCATCTGCTGACACTCCTAGATCCACTGTTCCAAGACATCCCCCTTTGCTGCTTCAGGTCAGCATGGTGGTGCCTGACCTGTTCACCAGTCCAGGGGATACCTGTGGCACTGGTGAGGTCACGGGCAAGACTGTCACAGGCCTTCGTTTTGTACTGCGAGCCCTGGTACTTGCCCTGCAGTAGTCTCTGATCATGGTGTTTTACCAGGAGCTATACTATGAATTGTAACTCCTGTATACCCCAGAACTGCACTCTGAATCAAGTGCCTTCACCCATACCAGCCATTCTACCTGTAGTGGGAAGCTACAACCAGTTATGAGATGTATTCACACCTGTGGGGTTTAAATATGGCCATTTTCCAGCACTTTGCCATGATTGGTCAGTTTTAAAAAGGCTAAGCTACGGGCACACCTGCTTTCATAAAGTTGGCAATGTTTAGAGAGGTATACCACTAGGCAGATTGAATTGGCTCCCCTACACATTGCTTACACTTACTAACATGAGCTGTGCTGCGGTTAGCATTGCTTCATAGTTGATTATCACTATATTTGCCATTTGGCAATGATTTATTCTTCATTACAGGTTATATATGTATCTGGTATCCATGATTCATGTGTACATACACTATATGGGGTCCTGGGAACTTCAATACTTGATTACAATAACACCTCAAATGTATGCTTGCTGCAGTACTCCAGTTCACATATTTATGTTCTGTGGCAGGTTATCCAACATCACACTGTATATAAATAGAGTTCACATGTTTGGTTTGATTTTCCTGTGGTGAAGATTAGTTTGCTGATACCTCATGCATATTTATTGTTATGATAGCATAGTGGTTAACTGTTCTGGCTATAGTGTACAGGGTCCTGAGTTTGAGACTTACAGTGGCAGTTTATTTTGTTGCTGAGCAGAACATGGGCCATTGCATACAGAGGGACTAAGGCACTTTAAAACAGTTGTAACCGAGTATGCATGGGTTTGAACAACATTAAGCACTGCTAACCTCTGGTTACAGTTTCTTACACTCAGTTAGCTTCTACTTTGCTTAATTTATGTAGGCAATGCTTACCTCCGTGCAAACGCACTTAGACATGCTTACTACTGCTTATTTGTACTTAAACCTGCTTACTAGTGCCTTATTCATTATGACACTGACACTTCACATGTGCATTTCATGCAGTCCTCCTGTTCACATTTAAATGTTCTTATGTAGGTTATACGGCAAAAAGATGTAAAATTATGTTCATATACAGATTTCACATGGAAAATAAGTGCGACAGTGGGATTCAAACCAGGCATGCCTATTCATTAGGCAGATGCTTTAACCACTACACTATTGCTGTGCTGTTTTATTTTCATATATATTCCTTGTTATCCTCTTCAGTCTTTTCAGCTGCTTTAACCATAGCTAAGTGATGGGCAGACCCACGCACCTATGGTTAGCTGTACTTGGGGTTTAAAAATAAATAAATAAAAGGGTTTCTTCATTTTATTTGAATGTACTGTTGCTGTTGAAGACTTGGGGACTGTTGTTGGGGATATGCGGACACTTATGAGCGGTCTTGCTCATTTATTTACACATTATTCTGTTCTACTTTGCAAGGGCATGTTTATTCTGAGAGTTCTGCTCTCAGACACACCCCAGCACTCATCCACACTCAGTGAAGCATTAGGAGTTCAGGCAGCGTGCCTTCATTAATATGCATGGCACACTGCCGTCCTCCTCTTAAACTGCTGCTTCCATGCAGGACTAGATTAGTCCTGCATGGAAGTTTAGTAAATCTGGGACAGTGCACAAGTACAATGAAGACGGTCAACAGGAAGCTTGATTATACTTCTTGGGAAGCAGATTTGTACCACTGAGGTTATGATCCCATTTGTAGGTACTAGTAATGCTAAATAGCTTCTTATCTGCCTTCTTAATTATACCTCTAATCTTTTATTATATATTATATTATATTATATTATATTATGTTATGTTATGTTATATTATTTATTTATTTATTTATTTATTTATGAAAATGGCAGTCAAGGAATGACTCACCCCAACATTTCATAAACCTGTATGGATTCTCACAACTGATCACTACCGCTACCCACTACAGTAAACACGCTATTGGTTCCACAATTGTCTGGATCTTGACCAACTCTCCAAGCAATTATTGTAACCCTTCTACCTTCCCTGACTCTATTAGTGACCATTCTCTCACCTCTATCTTAGGGCACTCTCCTCATCTCTCTAAGCCCCATCTCTACAGAGATTGTAGGAAACTGACTAACTTTTCCCCAGAAACCTTTAACTATGGACTCTCTGCCATCAACTCGTCTTTCCTAAAAACTCTCCCACTCAATGATGCTGTTACTAAATTCAACCACATTTTCCTTGATGTCCTACACTCTCGTGCCCTAACTCGCAAAATCAGACTCAAATCTAATTTTGCATCCTGGCTGCCCAAAGCTACTCATGCTTTGATGCATGAAAGAGATGCTCTATGGAAAAAATGGCAAACTACTAAAACTCCCACCTTTCTCCAAGGTTATAAGCAACTCAGAAATTGTGTAAAAAATGTATTATTTTGGATAGACACCAATATTTCACTAAATTTCAAAGCTCTCATCCAGATGACCCCCAGAAATTCTGGAATGCTATCAACTCCCTGCTCCACACTGGCTCTCCTACCATCCCTAACTCTTTCCCCTATCACTCTCCCTCTGAAACTGCAGACTTACTGAACAAACACTTCGTAGACAGCCTCTCTAAACTCCTACCCTCTGATAACTCTCCTCATCCCAACTCTTCTGTGTCACCCTCACCTCCCCCTAAACCTCTATGCTTCTCTGTCTCTCAGCCTTTCACCTTGTGACCTGTTTCTACTAAATATATGAAATCCTTGCTTCTTACACTAATACAAAGCTCTCCATCCACTGATAGCCCCCGACCACAATTTCTGAAAATTGCTGCTGACTCTGTTGCATATCCTGTATCTATCTTAATCAACCTCTCCATTCAGGAATCTACTGTACTGGAAATATGGAAATACTTCTCTACCACTCCTCTGCACAAAGGTGGCAACTCTGCTGAACCCTCTAACTATAGACCAATCACTATTCGACAAGATTCCAATCTACATTAGGCAGAGCTCCTCACTAACCCTCTTCAAGAGAAACCTTGACAAGTGGATGGGAAACAGAAAGTATATCTCAGGGATCACTTTAATGGCTCTGCTGGACAGAGGCACAGGGAACTACTCTAAGGGGGTGGCAAAAGCCAACACATTCCAGCTAGGCTTATAAATGCCTTCAGGCAGATAGCCTAGTACCTACCTATGAATCTATGAACCTATTCTTTCACCACTCTCTAAGTTCCTTGAAAAATGTATATATACTCTACTGTCCTATCTCATTCCCAAAAATCTCCTCATCCCCTCGCAACATGGCTTCCGCCCTAAACACAGTACATCGACTGCCTTACTATCCTTTACACAAAAGGTTGCAGAAGCTAGAGACAACAACCTCCTCATCTCCTGTCTATTCTTTGCTCTCTCTAAAGCCTTTGACACTGTGGCTCATCCCATACATCTTAACAACCTCTCAGACCTAAACCTCTATACTTCTACTCTTGGCTGGTTCCAATCCTACCATATTGGCAGAAAACAAGCTGCTAGATGGTAGCAGGCTTTCTCACCCATCCTTGCTGTTCAAACAGGAGTACCCCCAAGGCTTCATAAGTGGACTGCTCCTTTTGAACATTTTTACCAACAACCTACATTCATCCTGCAGTCTCTCAGCTGTAATACAATATGCAGACAACTCTACTCTCTTATCTATCTCCAATACTATATATGAACTACACACACTAACACAGAATTCCTTTATCTCTGTTGAAAAATGTCTCAGAAATAATCAACTAATCCTTAAACCAAAGAAAACTCAGCTGCTTCTCTTCCTACCTCAGGTACTTTCTCACCCTAAATCCAACTTTTCTCTTTCCTCCCTAGATGACACCACTATCTCCCCTGCCTCACACACCAAACCGCTTGGGGTAATAATTGATGACTAACTAAAATTTGACTTGCACATACAACAGGCCATCAAAAAAAAAACACCAAAAACTTGGACTACTTTATAGTAGTCCAAAAAATTCCTCACTACTGCCATTAAATGCACTCTTGCGTAGGCATTTCCCTTACCTAGTCTTCTATTCACTTCCCCCATCCTTACCAATATGCAAACTACCTCAACGCCAAAACTGGAACAAACATACAACAAAATTGCCAGATTTATTCTAAACCAACCATTCTGATCGCATCACTGCCTCTCACTATACAAACTTCAGTGGCTGGAATTTATGCACCTTCTCCTACAATCGCAACTCCACACTACCTTTTCCATACTCAGCAACCCCTCTGCCTCCCCTGCTCTCGCCTCCCATGTTACTCTCTACTCTCCCCCCAGCCTCTTCGGAGTACTGATCAGCATCTTCTCTCACTTTATAAACCCAAAAGGAATATTGGCAAACTACTTTACAAACACTCTGTCTCACTAAACTGGAACAAACTCCATATTAGATCCAACCTTTCCTTTCCCTGTTTTAAAAAGGAGCTTAAATCCCACCTACTAAACTTGAAATTATGCCGTTGCCTTGACCACACGTAGTCTTAGTCTGACCTGCTGTATAACGTTTTGCATCTCCTAACTTTCTTTCTCTATTAACTTCTGCTTAAACTAACCTCCTAAACCCTCAGCTCTACTACTATATCCCCCTCCTTTCTCTCCTCCTCCCATTCTCCACACTATTTGTCTTTTCCCCCCACTTCCTATCAATGTCTGTACATTTTCCTTCTTAACAATGATTATATTTTTGTTTTTACTCTTATATGTAGCAAATTTAGACCACTGCTATCAGTGCATCCCTTAATGTTCATAATTTTTTTTTATGTTTTTTCCTTTACAATTAATTTCACATTTGCATTGTTATTTTTAATAGTTTTTGTCCTGTATGTTTATCTTTGCTTATGTTTGCTGGGGCTCTTTCCTCTTGGGTCACCACTGAAAATGAGTTGCTTACTATCAGTGCAATGCAGATAGTTAATAAGCTTTTCTTTTTACTATTATTTTGTATTGTGATTATTATTTAATATTTGTATATTGTCACTTTATCTTTATTTATGTTTGCTGGGGCTTTTCCCCTCGGGTCTAAACTGAAAATGTATTTGTTTGCAAACTCAGTTGGACTAACTCGGTTAACAAATGTGAAATAAATAAATAAATAAAAATAAATAAAAAATCTCCGTATGAGTAAATTGTTCAGTGTAACACAGCTGGCAAATAGAGAATATGAGAATCAAATCCAGGGCTACTGCATCATCAAGACATAGCAGGGCATATAAATAAAAATCTATACAAGCCTGTTAGCATATTCATCAAAACATGAATCTCCTCTTACATTGTATATGTCATGAAGGCACTGTTTTCACAATATAGATTTTATTTTTTGCAGAGTTCATATCTGGAGTTTATAACTATCACATCTCTTCCCTTGAGCTTTGTCCATATTCATTCTTTATTTTGTAAACTTAGCTGCAACGCATTACCTTTTTTAAAGTCTTATTTGTAGATCCTTCACTTACTTATGAAGATATGTACATAGTCAATATATATATTTTTCTTTTCCTGATAGCAAACTAATGATAAATTAGTTAAAACCGAATGCAACTGCTCTAGTTCATTCAAATTATATTGATTGCTGAACTAATCTGCAAAATACTGTAGCACATCTGGCACATGATGTTTACTTTGTAAACTTCTTAAAATGTGATTTGTGGCCTTAAGCACAATTCAGTTGCTTAGTACTAGTACAGAAATGGGATTACAAGACTTTCAAAGCTTGATTCATGTCCCTCAAAGGTATACGATTTCTTCTTAAGCTGAATTGCTCTTGCATTTCATTTACTCAGTGACTCTGTTAATTAGGCCTTCTAGCTTCACTCCTGTTATTTGAGCATGTGTTGCAAGGTTCCATGCTCACTGCTTCTTAGTCTAATGCTCTCAGGATAATGTTTTTTATTTCTTTCTGTCTTATGGAAGCGGCTAATGTAAGAATTCCTTAGGCAAGCATCCCAAGCCAGGCACTCGCATTGTTGGCCTGGATTTAAGTGAAATTTTCTGTAATTCTTATCCCACCTCCTCCTTTGGCAAGAATTCTTAGTTTTACTCCATGGATTCTGGGTGTTCATGCTAGATTTTCTTGACTTTTTCCTTCTTTCATTTTTCCAGTCAGTCTGACTTGTATCTCTTCTAAATTCACTCATTCCCTGCAGCTAATTACACCTTCATGAATTATAAAGGTCTGGGTTGGACTATTCACTTTACTTCTACTTTTATATCTCTGTCACTCCTTTCTGTGTTATCCTACCACCATCTCAGGTGGCAGACAGTTATGGAGGAGCTATGCTATATGTTTTTTTTATACAAATAAAAACAATATCTGCTATTTTCCCAGCTTTCCTACCATTAAAGTATCTAGCTTTGTAGCTTTGTTGCATGATATAATCAGTTTTACACTGCTATTACTTATTGTAATAAATTTCCATTTATGGATATTCTGAACTTAAAGAATGCACAGGAGCATATCCCCTATAATCAGACACTATTATAAGTGAGGTAGTATAAACAGATATTAATGGTCATATTCATAGTCACTGCTCTTAGGCTAAGTGAAATTTTGCACTGGTTGCATTAAGGCATAGATCAGATGAGATGCACAGATAGTAAGTGCACTTAGGCACAGCAGATTGTATGTTGAGTAAGAACTTATGCAAATGAGACTATCATGACATGCAAATAAGGACTGACTGATAATTATATCTGATAATTGTGTGACTATGTTATGCAACTAAGGCAGTTTTCTCTCATCTGTGAGATTCATAGTCACTTCAGTGTATTTTAGCACTGTGTGCAAATGCTTTATGACAAGCGATGTAGCACTTTTTTAACCTACTTTGTAAGCAGCTAAGATGTTTGCTGTAGCTGAAAGCTTGGCTGTTTCCCACTGTAAACTGCTTGCCCTGGCCACACTACAACTGCAGGTGCCCTGTGATGCTTGCTGCCAAAAAGGACACAGATATAGATAAAGACTGAGTCACTTTAACATTGATGACCAAGAAATTCTTAATAGATTTAAAGTGGACAGGGATATAGTACAAGCTTTAGTGAGTTTCTATGGCCCAAAGAAATAGACAGAGAAAGCATGGTCTTCCTATTCCTGTGGACACCAGGGTATGTATATCTCTCACTATACTTGTTATGTGTATCTTCTAGAGAAAACTGGGGTCACAATGGGTATTTCAATGGCTTCTCCCTTAAGGACACCTCACCAGTTCCTCAACATAAACTTGGTATGTGTGACTCAGTTTAATTACCTGTCTGTGCCACCTCAAGACAGAGCCCTAAACATGTGTACCCCCCTATGAGTTGATATGTTTTCTTGAGGTACTTGATGCAGTAGATTGCACCCATGTTGCCATTAAAGTCCCATCTGGACCATAGGTAGAGTTTTACTGGAATAAGAAGGCTACCGGTCCACAAACTGCTAGGTCATGTATAATACATGGAGCTGCATCTCCACAGTCTCACAGTATTCTTGCAGTGTCCATGATTATTATATCTGGCACACAAGATCACTCTTCCTTTATGGAAGGATATTCCCATGGCCACCCTCTTCGCATGTGTCAATGTTTCTCCAATTATAATACTGTCTGTAGGTATACTTTATAAAACATAAGTTTAGTGCCCCCCTTTTGATATGTCCCCCATCCTTTTTTCTTTTCCAGGTCATGAAAGCTACTCACCTGAACTTCGGCTAACGACACCAATCTGTAACCCTAGGGGAACTGCTGAGGAGAGCTTCAACACTCCCCTGTCTCAGACACAGATTGTCACTAAGTGAGCGTTTGGTCTGCTGAAAGCCTGTTTTTGTTGATTGGATGAGTATGAGGGTGCCCTACAGTATGCCCCTACTACTGCATGCAGGATATTTGCCATGTGTTGCATTCTACACAACATGATCATGCATCAGTTTAATGTGCAAGTGCCCCAGGGTGACAGTACAGCTTCTGCTATCATTTGTTCCACCAGTGCTGATAATAATGATGGAAAGTCAATGCCAGTAGGTTGGGACTACATGCAGCAGGCTTGTGCATGGTACACTAAGGAGCAGGCAACGAGGTGGTTATCTAGTCTACAGCTATGGACCATGACATTCAGGTAAAGCTACAGTTAATAAAAAAATAATTCACATAGATAATACATAATGCATACAGTCTTACCTGTGGGCTATGCTGTGTAGTGCATGATCTATTGCCATTGTACATCACACATTATTTCATCTTTATAGAGATGTTTGTTGTTTTCTAGAGAACTCCTTGATTGTTTTCTGTGTTTTGTTTAGGGTTGTCAACTGTCTAGAATTCTACTGGACTGTCTGGACTTATGGGACATTGTCTGGAAAACAGAGACTGCCTTTACTGGACAGTGTATTGTCTGGAAAAAATAAAATCAATTATCTACAAGAGAGCCCTTGAGCAGCCAAGTGCTCAGGATTGTGTGGAAGGATCTGTATTTAACATCAACTTAGCCCACTGTTGAACAGTGTGCTTGAAATTCTAAACTGTAGCACTAGGACACTGAGTGTGTGAGAGTGTATGAGTGTATGAGGGTGAGAGAGAGTGATTGTTTGTGTTATTATTTTACCCTCACTAAGCAGCTGTTTAACGAATGCAAAAAAAAAAAAAAACAGAAAAAAAAGTGTGTGTGCATGTTTGTTTATGTTTTTGTCTGCGTGTGTGACAGAATGAGTGTATGAAAGAAGAAAATAGTGTGTGTGAGAGATTGAGATAGAGTGAGAGAGAGAGAGAGAGAGAGAGTGAGATGAAAGCAGATGACACTACGTGTGTTGTATAGAGAGTGAAGAGTGAGAGCGAGCGAGCGATCTTCTGGCAGCAGTTGAGGTTTGTGCATACCTCTCAACCTCTTACAGCAGGGAATCTGGGCAAAGTTATATATAAAGGGGGTACAATGGACCAGGAATAGGGGCACTGTTTAAATATTGCTCTTACAAACAAGTCAACAGAATAAGTTTTCTGCACTGTATTAACTCTGAAACTCAAATGACTGTCAGAATTTTCTGGCTACAACCCTCAATGATTTGCTAGAAAACCACAATTTTATGAGAAACAGACCACAAATATGAGGCAAAAATCTGTACAGTTGAGAAGTATGGGTTTGTGTACCTCTCCTCTTAGCTCATGGTATCTGGATAAGCCTAAAATTAACAGGAGACAAAGGCTCAAAATAAGAGCATATTTTAAAATGATTTATGTTCTGAAGTGTGTGTGTGTGTGTGGGGGGGGGGGGGGGTGAGAGAGATGAAGATCAACCACTGGCAGCAACAGTGAAGAGGTTTGTATACCTCTGAAACTTTCATCTGAAGAAATCTAGATAAAACCTAAAATAAAGGGGGAACAAAGGCTTAAAAATTGGAACAGATTTTAATTATTGCGTTTATAAAATTGCAAACTTGCTTAAATAAAAGGATTTGTGTTAGGATGAATTTTCTGAAGGAAATAAAAGTCTAAAACTCAAATGTATGCCATTATTTAATTACTTCAGTCTGCTGGGACTGGCAAGAAACCAAATGTCTTAGGATTAAGGGAGCAAAAAATTAATACCTGGATATTTTTTAAAGTGTTATACGTTGGATGTAAAATGCTTCCTCCCACACCATTTACATATACAAAAGCAAGTTTGAAACATTAGGTGGAGGAAGTATTTTGCACAAAAATATTTAAAAAATAATATAGTAATAAAAAATAAATCAGTAAGTAAACACAATGAATTTACAGACAGCTCATTTTCTAAGCACAATAATGCCCTCCAGGGCATATATATAATCACACACACCTCTTCATTGCTGCTGCCAGTGGTTGATCTCCCTCCCTCTCTCTCTCTCTCTCTCTCTCTCTGACACACACACACACACACACACACACACACACACACACACACACACACACACACACACACACACACACACAAAGGCAGTCTCTGTTTTCTGCACAGTGTCCCTTAATTCCAGACAATCCTACAAAAAGTGTCTGTATCCCTGTGAAACCATCAATGCACACCACAACAGAAGAAACCAATATAGCAGTGCTAAATACATTTATTCATCACATGGTATACAGTGCAGCCAAAACATTTTTTCACACTGCAGCAACAATAGCAAATACAGCAATGGTGTCTTCATTTAATTACTGACTTGTGCAGAGTTACTAGAAATACTAGAGCAAAAGCTGTTCTCCATCAGAAACAAATATGTTGCATGCATTTATATTCATACTGTCAGCCTTAGTATTACAAGACAGCACGTCCATACTTACCACCTTAACATCACAGATATAACTTGACTCTTCAAAGCACAGGACAGAAACTGAGCTTAGCTCTTCGCATGCTTATAGACTTTTCACATTATTCTACTTAAGAAGATTCTTAGGCTAGTCACATAATGGTATTTCAGAACACATTTATTATATTGTCAGTGCAAATGAAAACTAAAATAGGAAAAGTAAAGGATAGAGATGGTAATACAATTATTTACTGAGAATGAAATGCAAATACTGCAATGTGTTAGGTGAAAATGCATGGAGATTGGTGGCATGAAAGGTGGAAGCAGTTCAGAGCAGAGTCTGTGCCATTGCACAAGCAGGTGAGCTGTCGTCACCAGGCTCACATGGTAAAGACCGTATAATGACATACAAATCTACTCTTCTCCTTCTTCCCCAGTCAACTTCACACCTCCACTCCTCATGCCTCTTGTTATATAATATGTAGACAATTCTACCCTTATATGAGTAGCTTACTCAGGGGCGGCTCGTGGCATAGGGCTGCCGGACTGCAGCCCCCTCAAAAATAAAAAAAGAAAGAAAAAGAAGAAAGAAAAATGAAAAATAAAAAAAATTAGTTTTTCAAAATTTGCGGACTTCGCGCATGCGCATAGACCGAGTCCCGACTACTATCGGTCTATGCGCATGCTCAAGGCAGTCCGGCCGTCCCCATAGGGGGACACAAGGAGACGTCTGTGCACTTTTACAGTGCACAGACTCGCCAGGATTATGGGTCGCGTCCGGACTGCAAGAGGAGCAGCAGGGACTCGGGACAGAGTATTAGGGATCTCGTCGGGTTGGGAAGGAGCATTGGGATCTCGCGGGTCTTCAGTATTGCGCGGGAAGGATGTACGTTAGCTGGATGTATTCAGGTAAGGTGCCTTTTAATTTACAATGTTTATTTGTATGGAGTTTGTGCTTTTTAATTTACAATGTTTATTTGTGTATGGTGCTTGGAGTTTGTGTATGGTGCTTGGAGTTTGTGTATGGTGCTTGTGCTTTACTGGAGTTTGTGTATGGTGCTTGTGCTTTACTGGAGTTTGTGTATGGTGCTTGTGCTTTACTGGAGTTTGTGTATGGTGCTTGTGCTTTACTGGAGTTTGTGTATGGTGCTTGTGCTTTACTGGAGTTTGTGTATGGTGCTTGTGCTTTACTGGAGTTTGTGTATGGTGCTTGTGCTTTACTGGAGTTTGTGTATGGTGCTTGTGCTTTACTGGAGTGTGTGTGTGTGTGTGTGTGTGTGTGTGTGTGTGTGTGTGTGTGTGTGTGTGTGTGTGTGTGTGTGTGTGTGTGTGTGTGAAAATGCCCCAGGTGCTTATGGTGATGTGGTAGGGAATGCCTCAGGCTTGAACCCTGTATGCAGGTGTTAAAGACTTGAGTTCCCTACCCACCACCATTTGTAAAAAAAATTCAGATTTTTGCCTCATATTCAATCTGATCTGTTCCTCTTAATATCTGTGGTTTGTAAATATTGCAATATTTGATGGTGTAGTAGTAGCATTGTTGCCTCACAGCTGCAGGTTCTTGGGTTTGATTCTTGGCTGGGGGTCCTTCTTTGTGGGGTCTGTATCTTCTCCCTGTGTTTGTGTGGGTTTGCTTTTGTGTCCTCCCATGTTACAAAGACATGTCTGCATTATTTCTTCCTGGGCCTCTGCTGAAAATTGTTTATTTGTTCCAAGTCAGACTGTCCTGATTAAAAAATGTTAAATAAAACTGACAGGCATTTGAATTTCAGACTTAAGGGTTTCTGAATGTTTAATTCTTTGCGTATTTGATGGTGCGGTGGTAGTATTGTTGCCTCACAGCTATAGGTTTTCTGGTTTGATTCTTGGTTGGGGTGGCTTCTGTGTGGAGTCTGCATCTCCTCCATGTGTTTGTGTGGATTTGCTCTGGTGCCCTGCCATTTTACAAAGACGTGTCTGCAGTTTTAATCCCTGCTGAAAATTGGTTTTGTTCTGTCCGCAGTAAAATTGACAGGCATTTGAATTTCAGACTTCAGGTTTCTGAATGTTTAATTCCTTGCATAATTGATGGTGCGGTGGTAGTATTGTTGCCTCACAGCTATAGGTTTTCTGGTTTGATTCTTGGTTGGGGTGGCTTCTGTGTGGAGTGTGCATCTCCTGCCTGTGTTTGTATGGATTTGCTCTGGTGCCCTGCCATTTTACAAAGATGTGTCTGCAGTTTTAATCCCTGCGTCTCTGCTGAAAATTGTTTTGTTCTGTCCGCAATAAAATTGACCGGCATTTGAATTTCCAACTTCATGTTCTTCAGAATACATAGTAGCACAACCTTTTTTTTTAGCAATTTTGAAGTTTATAAGATGAATATTTTAAATTTGTCCCTATTTTTGGGACTGTATTCCCCATTATTGGCTTCGTCCAGGTTTTGTGCTAAGGTTGACAGCTATGGCAAGAACTGAATTCACTGAATATGTTTGAGGGCTGTATTCCCTCATTACTGGGTTGGTCCAGGTGTTTTGTACTAAGAGGTTGACAGCTATGGTGAGAACTGAATTCACTAAATGATAGCCATTTAAGTTTCAGTCTTCCTCTTTTACAAAGCAGCTGATGTGGCGTAGTGGTATGTTACTCTGACTGTTTTTTGCTCAGGGACCTTGGCAGTAAAATATATGGTGGCAACACAACATTTTATTCTAGCAACTTTCCAAGATTATACAAGCAATGTTTAATGTGTCCCTGTTTTTGGGCTTTTGATCCCCCCCCCCCACTACATTTTTGCTTTTTCCAGTTTTCTTGAGCTGCGGTTGAGATGCAGTTGAGTATTGAGTAGATTTTACAAGGAACTGAGAGCTGCAGGGAATAGAAGTTTAGTGCTTTGCCAAGTTAATACTATAGCACAACAGGCTGTGTACTTGCTTTTGATGCAGAAGGTTGTGGGTTCTACTCCCACAAGGGGTAGATGCTGCCGTACTGAGAATGTTCTCCTTGGTGAAGATACTAACTATGAGTTCGTTATCAGTTTGCCATCCATTTCCTCTTGCAATATTATTACTAGCTTATCATTTTTTTAATGTAATATAGACAATTTATTCCTCAGGGCAACATACACTTTATTTTTCGATGAAACCATGAAATATAAAGGTGATTGCTAGCAGCAACCACTTCATTAGTTACAGATTTCTTTAATGTGGAATTATTTAGATGACTGACTTTAGAGATTGTGCATATTTACTGATAATGGACTGTAGAATTGTGCATATTTACTGATAAAGGTGGACTGTAGAATTGTGCATATTTACTGATAATGGTGGACTGTGGAATTGTGCATATTTGCTGATAATGGTGGACTGTGGAATTGTGCATATTTACTAATAATGGTGGACTGTGGAATTGTGTATATTTACTAATAATGGTGGACTGTGGAAGTCTGAGTAGACTTTTTATGATAAATGTTCTCAACTGGGCAGTTTTGCCATTATGGGTGCATATGGTTTGTTTCATTGCTTACTGGAAAAAATGTTCAAAACAAATTTAAAACATCCTGTAACAAGTGTACTGTATTGTACAAGGAATATAATTTTAGTACAATGAGGAAGGTGTATCAAAGAGCACATGTATGTTTCATATGCAAGGAGCCTATGATTCGAAAACAGCCCAAAATTAATCTTTATCTGCCACTGGCAAAATGTATTTTCTTTGAATGTGGGTTTCAATGCTGTTTCAATGAATGTGAGTTTCAAGGGCAGAGAAGTTTTAATGCTAAGTTTTCATTGTGAGACTGCATTGCTTTGTTTAACAGATGACTTAGTGTTTGTGCTGTAAAATACAAAATAAAACTTTCAAATGAAGTCCAACTCATCATAGAAGTAAAGCAGTATGCACATTAGTGTTTATGGTAAATGGAGTGAAATAGCCAAGTATAATGGTTCATTGGAATGGCTGCAGAGGCTCCATTCAACCATTATTTTGTCAGGGGGGGGAAGGGCAGCAAACTCAGACAGGCCCAGCTGAACTATACCTCCCAACTGTCCAGATTTTCAAAGAATGAATAGATTTTTGCTTCTTATTTTTGGTTTGTTCATAAAATTTGTAGTTTTAATTCCTAAATGATTTGCCAGAAGTCACTCTAAGTTTCAGACTTCATAACCTTCAGAAAAATGCATGTTAATGTAAGAGCTGTTCTATCAACTGTCTCAATTTATACAAGAGCAATTTTTAGTACTGTTTATATGTGCCCCAATATATTTGGCCTTGTTCAGATTTACTGCATTAACAGGTTGAGAGGTACATGCAAATAAATTGCTTTATAGAATTAGGCATAGCCAACCTCTCAACTGTCCCCAATTTTTGGCTCAAAATGTTGCTCTTCCCCCTTATAATCCCTCCACAAAATAGCAATTTTGGAAGAAAACATGGAGGGTTTACAATTAAGAAATAACTGTAATAATCAAAGTTATAGATTACTTGAAATGCATGTAGATTCTTTTATATTTTGTCAGCTGCTCAAGGTAGCAGTACTAATATTAAAGTGTCCCTTCTTTGACAGGTAGCAGCTGTATTGTGTGTCTATTTTATATTTTTGCATCACGTTTTTGTCCATTTTTCATAAAATTGTGTTTTTTGGCAAATTAGTGACATCACTAAAGACTGAAGTTAGAAAATGACAGACATTTGAGTTTCAGATTTTATACCCTTCAGAAAATTCATACTAATGCAAGACCTATTCTATTATCTTTCTAAGTTTATTAGAGCAATATTTAAAAATTGTCCTTATTGTTGGGCCTTTGTCCCACTTCTGTGTATGGCTTTGTCCAGATTTCTTGCTCTTGAGGTTGAGAGGTATGACAAATGTGTCAGGGCCATCACAGTCAGCCAGTGAGATTTCAAATTGTGACATGCTTGTTGCACCCCACTCCCCATGTAGTGACTCTGGATGTGTCCAAGCAAGGCAAGGAGTAGTTGTATCTACCTTGGATGGGGAGGACACACTGCATAAGTACTACAGTGGCTTTTCATCTGTCCTTGATTTTGCAGAATGGTCTGGTTTCTGTCATATTTTTGTACTGTTGATTTATGCTTATTACTCAAAGTGCCTGTTGCTCTGTGCTTTTAAGTAGCAATGCTTTAATGACCATAAGGTAAGCTTGTCTGAGATCGTAAGATGCAAGTAAGCTTTAATAAGCATACTGTTAAAGAATTGCCAACATTGAAAGCCTTTCTGTTGTTGCCATGCAGAGAATACTTGACTAGATAATGTATAAGCCTTGGGTATTAAAGGACAGGATTCCATTATTTTAAAAAGCTCATTACACTTGTTGGAGACTTCCAGTCATCTCTACAGACTTTACCCGTAAACTAAACAGAATGCCAATCATGTGTGGTCCATAACCTGTACAGTAATCCTTTAAGCAATGTATCTTGAGCTTGTTTCTTGTTTGCTTTTCATTTTTTACTTTTATCATGTTTTCCCCATGAAACAAGTTGTCAGGCAGCAGGTCTTTTTTGGATAAGAAACATTTTTACAAGTGGGGCATCACATAGATTTCTACTTTCAGCATGCTACTTGGTACTTTAATAAAGCTGAATATATTATAATTAGGAGTGCAGTGCAAGGAGAAGTGGTTTGAGTTGAGTGCTTCTGGTTTTTCTTATACTTGATTTTGACTGGCATTCCAGTAATGTATTTAAAAAGTAATTTATTTTTTCATGCCTCACAACCTTTTGTTTCCATCTAGATATTAAGTAAGCTGTCATGCAGCCAATGCATTGAAATATTTTTATTCTTCTACACTTATTTTTGTCTTGATTGGACTTTCATAATGATGGTTTGCCACCCAGGGCAGAGTATTTAATTAAAGTTAGTTTTTTGTGGTTATGTGCATAGCTCCTCCCCTTTCTGGTTGACCACACCCCCATTGACCCCACCCATTCAGCTGTCTCCTGCAGCCCCCCTGTGATTTGAAGTCACCAGCCGCCACTGAGCTTACTCCCTAAAAGACCTCCACACCATAACTCAAGATTCATTCCTATCTGTAGAAACATGGCTTACCAACTCACACCTCATTCTAAACCCCAATAAAACAAAGCTACTTATCCTTTACCCCTCAAGAACTCCCTCTTCTCATTTCACATTCAACTTGGAGTCCAAAAATAAAATGATTATCGCCCCAGTAATACATACAAATCTGTTAGGCATCGAAACTAACAATAATCTGAAATTTGACATCCATATTGCTTAATTTATTAAAAAGGTTCACAAGAAAATAGGTATTCTATACAGAAACAAGCAGTTCCTATCTATCACCCATACACACTTCCTGTCAACTGTGTTATATGCCTCCTCAGTACTAGCCAACCTCCATAAAAAAGACCCTACCAAGCTTGAATCTTGCTACAATAAAACTGTCAAATTTGCTACTAATGCCTCACATAGGTCACATCACTGCACTTAAATAACTTAACTGGCTTGAATTTCCTCAGTTGCTACATTACAAACAACCTATTCTTGCCCACAAGATCCTACTCCAGCCAAATAAAATCCCTGCTCTCAGCAATATAATACAACCATATACCACTATCAGACCCCTACGCTCTAGTAACAAAGTGTTGTTAAAAGCCACCAAAGCTAACAACTCACCCAGTAAATCTCTTTTCTCCAATGTTATTGTTAAAGTGTGGAGCAAACTTCCATCCAATATTTCCTCTGATTGCTCTATGGCACAGTTTAAATGGCTTCTAAAATCTCACTTTATAGAAAACTGTCTCTGTTCTTGTTATCATCCTGTATAATTCTGAGCTCTTTATATCTAACTACATTTGTCATACTTGTTGCTATTTTACTATACACCTCATTCTCTTCCCTCATTTTACTGTATCCTGCCTTCTTCTTGACCAAATGTAAATATTTTCTTTTGTTATTGTTTCCACTAGGTGCTGTTTTGCACAATACTGTCCTATTCTTAAATTGGTATGCTAAGAGAGATATTGTTGCATTATTTATATTTGCATGTTTATACTGTTTACTGGAGCTTATCTCCCTGGGTCTCCACTGAAAAAGGACTTGTGTCCAGTCGGACTTTCCCGGTAAACAAATTAAAAATAAATAAATAAGTAAATAATAAATGAGCAAAATTGTGTTAGTGAGCCTTACTGTAAATGAGGCTAAACAATATGGAAAAGTAATTCAGAAATATAAAATGTGCTCTATGAGTCATTCCCACCAGTGAATTTATACCTTGTGATATCTCAATGAATATGGTTGTAGATTGCATTACGAATGGCAGGTCTACCAGTGGCCATTGCCAAGCAGACTAAGTTAGAGGCTGCTCTCGCAGCCAGTGCATGCCATCACTCCTTGCTTTGCAGATGGCTCTGACCATGACTAACATACCATCATCTCCATGACATGGACATACTTAACCATTATTGTCTAGACAAAGTTACCATATGGCAGCAGATGGATATATGCTGTCATCACATGGGATCACATGGAATGAATGGAATACTGATTCCTTTGGACATTATGGTATGGCATGGAATGAATGGAATACTGATTCCTTTGGACACTATGATATGTGTAGATTTGAGCATTCTACCTACAGGCACTTTCCAAAAAAACATCAGGGGATGTAATGTGTGTGTATAATAGGCATCTGACAATACAGCACCATTTTCTTTATTTGATGCTGCAGTATGTGGAGAAAATTACATGGTTCCCAAGGACCAAAGAGGAGAACAACACTATGTAGACATTCTACAAAACAGCCTGTTTTTCTAAGGTTCAACTGGCGATTGACTGTGTCTTCATCACTATCAAGGCCCTGTCTGCTCCACGTGGGTAAGGATACAGCAACTGCAAGAGTTTCCACTCCATCAACTGCCAGGTGGTGTGCAATATACACGGTATCATGGGCAATATGCTTTGCACCATCCAGGCAGTTATCACAATTTTTACATCTGACACACATCTAATAAATACCAGTTATTTTTTGGTGTGAGTTCCCATAGGGATATCTTACTGGAAATCCTGGATATAGTCTGGATCCATGGCTTATGTCACTAATACACAACATAGAGATCACGGCTGAGTGCAGTGCAAACCCACACCTTTGCATACTCCAAAACCTTGTTGAACATGTATTCATACTGATGAAGGTCCACTTTCTCTGCCTATATTCATTTGGTGGCATGCTACAGCATGGCCTAAAGACCTGTCGCAAGACATATGTACTATCTGTGCAGTTCATTGTGCAAAGACAGTTTAAGAAGGGCATTGTTATTGGAGGATCAGATAGACTGAAACTAATGGCAGAGGAGGTACACAATGAGGAGTTTTTGGAGTAACTGAATACAGAGAAAGTAGAAGTTAGCACAGTTGGGTACAATATGCTATGGCACTGGAAAAGATGTAGCATTTGCTGCACAACTATGGGCCATATTAAACACAACAAAGATTAAAACTGATTCATGAAATAGTATACTCATACTCTGGCTATGTTCTGCAGTGCATTGGCTGACCATGCTATGCAACAGACATCATATGTCCATATGACACAGCTGTGAGGACAAAGCAGAATAGTCATCATATGTACATGTGGGGAGGGGTATAGTGACAGGAATCAGCAATGGACACAGTGTTGGGGGGGTTAACTAAGAATATTGAAGAGAGTGTGTGAGATGGCCAAAGGACTGAAGGGAACTCCGTATGCTGTGTATGGAGGTGGCAATACATTTTGAGAGGGGAGGTCTTCAGCAGTGCTGAGTATGTGTTCAGAATGGGTCCCAGGGGACACAGCTCTTGGAGATGCGGTTGCACTTTGTGTATGTGATATGGTTGCACTGTGTCTATATGTGTGTAACAGATGTGCTGGGACCTCAGCTGGAAAGGGTGAAGATTGTGGATATCCCCAGCCATGAGTATGTCTCCTGTGAGAAGTAAAAACACCACTAGCCCCAGCCAGCAGTGTGACAGTGCACCTATGAGTATGACCACATGTGACTGTGCTATGCCTCATCAGGCACACCGACATTGGCTCTGTGGTGGAGGTAGCATAGCTGAAACATTACCTGCCTGCTTTGCAGGTATACCCACAGTGGAGCCAAATTACCAGTGGCCTCATGAATAGTTTCAGTTCCAACACATGTTGGCCAAATGATCCATGGTGGCAGTCATGGCAACCAGTTGCCTATTCAGTTCTCAAATGAACTGAGAAAAGTATTGGTAGCTCTAGAGATCCTCATACCTCTCTACTGTCCAGTTTTTTGCTTTTTTTTGTCTGTTCCATATAAAATTTGTTGTTTTCTGCCAAATCAATGATTAAACAAGTCATTAAATAATGACAGACATTTGAGTTTCAGACTTCATAATCTTCAAAAAATGCATGCTAATGCAAACACTGTTATTCTAGCTACTTTCTAAGTTAGTAAGAGTAATAATTAAAATCTGTCCCTGTTTTTGGTCATCTGTTCCCTCTTTATTTTTAGCTTTGTCAGGGTTTGTTGCATTAAGCGGTCGAGAGGTATGAAGTACATCATCATGCAGACTGCACATTGCAATGATAATGTCTGTCATGGTGGTTGTGGCATCTGCCTTTGTTAGATTGACTGCCCTGTACAACCATTATGGGTTGCCCATAGTGACACCTATCTTATGCAAATACCAGGAGGCATGTTGGTGCCAGCCACTTGCCCACCACTCTTGGGCCCTATCCCCACGATCTGCAAAGGTGCCATTGCTCACTGCATGTGCAAGATTAAGAGAAAAGGGTGCATCCTGAGTAGGTATGACAGACATGACCTGTCCTTGTACAAACTCTGAAGAGTTAGGAACAGATTCCACAGACAACAAATATATGTGTCATGATGAGTGTGATAGTGCTCCTTCCATGGTATTCACTGATGACAGGGGTGTGCTGCCTTCATACTGTGCTAGCATAAGGCCACCATCACAGTACGTGGCTGATGTACTCCTGAATTAAGGTATGTCCTTTTCTATACTGGAGAATGCAACAACTATATCACCTATGAATGGAGGCAGGTAAATACTAATGTATAGTATTTTTAGTATGTGACAAACTCTGTGATGCACCCATGGTACTGATAATAACTATGATTGTATAGCATGCCTTTTTGCCTGCATCCCAAATATGTCTATGGAAGGGATATGATGTGTTAAGGGTTTACCATCAAATTGTTGAAATACATCCATGTGACTGACGCTTGTTCATAAGGCACTTTTCAAGGTTTTGTGATGTCAGAAATGTTTATGTCAAATCAACAACACCATAAGTCCATTCCTGTTCTACAGCCCAGATGGCAAATGATTTTTCATGCAAATCTCCTGGAAATATTGAAAGTTGAACTCCAATTTTACCATGTTTGACATTGGGGGAAGAATTATTTTAAATTTAAATATTTCAGTTCAACAGTCCGAACGCTCGCATGGATGTATTTCAACAACTTGGGTAAACTGTTGTTTAGTATCTCTAAACCTATGCAATAGGCATGTCCCTAAACTGTATTACTAGCATAAAGTAATACAAACCTGTGCCATCCTCAGTAGAGATGCAGGATGATGCATCAAATTCAACTTCTATATCTGGGCTTCCAACAGGTATAAAGTTCTTTTCTTTGAATTCAATAAACACAACAGAAACTTCTCTGTGGTGGTCAGTATAGTCAATGATGGCAGATCACCAGTCACAGCCACCCTGTCATATGTAATGGTGAGAGTTTTTTAACCGGTAGTAGGATCATGTTGGTGAGTCTGAAGCAGATGTGATGGATTGCTCTGTTGTGGCTATTGACAACATTCATGTCTGCAAGTAGATAAAGAAATACATAGCAAAAGAAGGGCTGGTCAGTCTTATCAGTTTCTATCATCTGCCATACATGTTAATCATGGATCTGCAGCAGCCTTTTCATCTGTACAGGGGAGAGCTAGTCTATGAGCTTAACCACCTTATGTGTCATATTTCAACCTAGAAATGTGACCATGGCCAATGCTCAGAAATATCACATGTGCAACTATAGCTGTAGTGTGCCCACACTCATGTGTCAGCTATGCCACCATAAGGTGCAACCACTTAAATTCTTCAGTTTCAAATTACAGGTCCCAATGGCATTCCAGTAGTGGTGCCATGAGGACAGACTACTTTGGGAAATGCACACTATTAGCAGACTATGCATCTATGTGTGCAATAAAGTATGGCCATCATTTACGCTTCATATTTACACCAGCCTAGCATGTGTTAACATCCTTTCTTTTCATACATTGTCCACTACGTTACACATACAATACAAATATATAGACAGTGTGCATCAAAGCAATGTCTTTGTCAGTGCCACAGAATAGTGGTCAAAGTGCATCAGAGCCTGACAGCATGTACCTTGGTGGGGTACTGCTGTCTGTGCCTGAACCCTGAGTAAAGGCAGCCATCATTGCAACCCTCCTTGTGCTCTTTAGACATGTGTCTGCAGCTGGCTATGTACCCCACAACAATCACATTTATCCAGCTAATTGCTCTACCTGCATATCACCTGTGTTCCCTTACCTATTATAGTTTATACTCTCCTGCAGTCAGTAGCACTGTGGTTATGAACTGCCAAACTCCATCACACATCTCCCAGCATCCCTCCTCTATTAGCAGGTATGTGTGGGGCAATGTCTCACCAACAACAATAGTATAACTGTTATTGTCAATCTCTCAACTTTCTATTATTTCATGCATCTTTATGTTGTAGAATCGTTTTGTCTTGTGTAGAGTGAAGGCAATATCCTAGTCCTAGTTCCATATGCTGCTCCAGCAAATTTTCATAGAAAGATGAGCACTGCAATGGCAGTGGCTGTTTTTAATATGCAGTTTTGAGGCTTGCAGCATCGCAGTTATGACAGTGTGGCAATTTAGAATAAATATTCCTGACCTGCACATTTAAAGCACTGCTGGACTGTGCAATGAGTCTAATGACTGTTTCATTAGATTCGCAAATGTGCCTGAAATGCTGTACAAATGCGGGAAGGTCTGTGACCCTGTACAGGACAAGGAAGGCATTAACCAACTTTACAGCCCCAAGTGGGGTTATGATACAAGCATGGACAGACACATGGGTTGCACAGAATAAATGCATTTAGGACAGTGTGTTTATCCCAATACTATCCTGGAACAATGTTCAGTATCGTACAATTGCATGATGGCAATGAGCTCTGTCAAGCTGCCTTACTGCCCATCAATGCACATCAGAGACACCTGAAATGTGCATCATCATGAGTCTTCTGTCATTTTCATCTAGATTACTACCTGAGAAGAGGCCTTGACTTCTTAAGGTGCTGCACGAGAAAAGGCTCCTGAGTGGTATAGGGAAGAAACAAAAATCTTTCTTTACCTTCTGCATAGGAACCACTGGGAGTGACTGCAGGGGGACTCCAATGAGGATGCTCTTTACAAAGCTGAAGTCTGTCACTGATGGGTGCAATGTGCATAACCTGCTCTGGTGAGCAGTGCTGAATCACTACAGTGACCTGAAAATGAGTCACTGTTACAATCTTAGTCAATGGGAAGAGGAGGTTACAGACAGTGAACCAGAGTTCTATAGTAAGGATTACTGACAATAGGTTCTTGTACTTGTGTTGGCATCAGTGGTCATCATTAAGTAGGCTATACAAGCCTTTCTCTTTTTTTGTTTTTCAGCACTTGTTGAGATAGAGGATAATAAGCTGATTTGTCAAATATGCCTGACAAGGCTTTCCAGACATAATGGTGCATATATGCCTAAGGGAACATGTCCTACATGGACCAACTCAAAGCCCTGTCACTATTCTTGTTATCCTACAGACTGCTAAGAATTGACCTATGACTGACATGCAGGGCATCCTCTGAGTGATTACTGATGGATTTAATGCACATCAGTAAGTCAAATGGCATCAGAAATACTTGGTATAAGTATCTAAACCTCTTCTGCTTCATCAAGTGAATGATTTGGAGTGACAGGTATATGTCTCAGAGGATACTGCTACTATGGAGCAGAGTCCCCATCAACATAAAACAAAGTTCATCCCTGTTCATATTCAAGCACAACTTAGGACTATGGATGGGAAACAGAAAATGTGCCCCAGATCTGTCTCCTATAAAACTAATGGACAGAGGCAGCTCCTAAATGCTTTATCCTATACACGGGTCCCCTCAAATTATCTACGGTATGATCCCAGTTATTCTCATTAGTTGTAACCTATAATTATCGACCATGAGATGGGTAAGGCCAACCTATAACCTAATGGGGGATGTTATTTCAAGCACAAAAAAGGACATTGGCTAAGATTAAATGGCTTGCAAGGGCAGTGAGCCTATTACTTTCCTATGAATCTATACGCATGCCACTAATGTTATAGCTGGATATCTGTTAGAGGACTGCTTCTTTGTCTACTTTGCTTTTCTGTTACTTAGTTTAACTATTATATATAGCCTTCATAGGCTTTATGCATCACATACCTTGGCAATGCAGGCTGACCTGTTCTACTACCCATCCTACATCGTGGGATTTCCATCAGTGACATAACGATGGTGCTTGGACTGATGGTGAGTATTCCACCACCATGTTAGGAATCATTGCTTACGTCTGACATGATTAGATGCAATTCTATGTACATTCCTACCATTCATACTTGGGTCCCTGATCAGTCTGCCCAGCACTACTCCTTCACTGCTAGTGCCTGTTACAGTTCACATACTGTCAGCATGCATCTGACAGTCTACCAATTTAAATTTAATGTCACATATCCTAGGCAGGGATACACTAGATTTCTCTGTCATAATTACAATTTTGCATCTGTGGCACTGTCCGCATGTCATGCTCACCATGGTGTCATGCAAGGCACTGCCTAATAGGATGTGTCTGCCACTGATGGTACCTCCTTTGGTCAGAAAACTTCAGGCTTTTTTTTGTAAACAAGAAATATCTCTATTGAATTATCATTTATGACACAGGCAACCATACATTTATATAAATGAAAAGAAACCATATTGACATATTTCAGTTGCAAATATCATGCATCACTTATATGTTTCCATACAGTCACTGTTAGTCAAATATTACATGGCTCATTCAATTCCTGCCTTTCCTTATAGGTTCATAGGTGTGTACTAGGCTAATGGCCCTGGGGCCTTTACAAGCCTAGCCATAGGATTACCCTGGCATTGTGCCACCCGACCTTAGTTCCCAGCGCATCTGTTGAGTAGAGCCACTGGAGTTATCCCCAGGGTGAATGTTCTATTTCCCATCCACTCATCAAGTTTTCTCTTGAAGAGGGTCAGTAAGGTGCTCTGCTTGACATGTATGGGAAGTCTATTCCATAAAATGGGCAGTCTCTGGGTTACGGACCTGTCTCTCTAGTACATTCTGCTGATTGTGGTAATGAGGTTGAGGTCTCTGGAGCATGTGGTGCAGAGGGACTGGGACTTCTTTAAATGTAGCATTTCTAACAGAGCTGGGTCAGACATGGTTTTTAAGTCAAGCAGAGATCGCCTCTGAGTAGGCGATATGAGACAGTGAATAGTTGGGAGTTTTTTGAGTCTGTCCATACAGGACAAGTGTTTAAGGCCTAGGATCCTCTTTGTGAGGTACTTTTGCAGCCTCTCCAGTTGTTGCAGGTGTCTAGTGAGGTACATGCCAAATGGGGCATTGTACTCAATGACTGGCCTAATGAGGGAACAGTAGAGGGAGACAATGACCTCCTTCTTCCTGGATGCAAAGCCCTTAGTAATGAGATGTGCCACATAGAAGGACTTTCTGACCATAGTGGCAATGTGGTGATCAAAAGAGAGGCTACTGTCAACCTGTGTTCCCAGATCTTTTATAATGCCTTCTGTATTCAGTGGACTACCATCAATGTGGTAATTCATGGGAACCGGGTTTTTCCCAAAGGAGTTGATGACACATTTTTTGGCATTGAGCTTAAGGCCATGGTTCTGACACCAGTCGTTGGTTTCAGTGAGGCCATTCTGTAGGATGTCAACATCACTTGGGGAGTTAATAATAGTTCACAACTTGCAATCATCTGCAAACGTTGCCAGCCAGAGTTCCTTTGTGTTGGCCTGGACTTCAGAGAAGTAGATACCAAACAAAAGAAGACCCAGGACCGAACCCTGTGGGACTCCATTCATGAGTAGTCGGTGGTCT